>NC_056733.1:205609743-205834743 GCF_019279795.1 Protopterus annectens
CTGGCTATGCTGGCAATAGCCCATATCATCACATCTCTCCCCCCTTCGAAGACTCAAGCTAGTTTTTTGAGTGACCCTTGAGAAACATAGCTTGAGAGAAATAAGCCTATCTGGGAATATATTGCCCCATTCCCTGTCTTGACAGCCCATAAGCAGTGGCAGTGTTGAACCCACTATGGTGTTGTACTGTCATGTCATATGTCTGCAACCCTAGGCTCCACCACAGTAACCTGGGATTTTGCAGGATGGCTTGCTGTAGCCATAGATCCCCCTCAGACTCCTACTGCCTCCTACTGCAAACACTTAGCACAAGGGCCTCCCTGTCATGCTAAGGTTTCATCATGTTAACATGGTACAGTCTGTGTTCCTGCCTAGCAGTTGCACCATGTAGTTAACATCAATGACCTTCCTTACCACTTTGATGGGCCCCCCTCCCAAGCTGCCTGCAGCTTATTGTGTCTGACAGGAATTAAAACCATCACCTGCTGTCCCACAGCATACTCTCTGGCTAGAGCATTCCTGTCATACCAGACCTTTTCTATTGTTGGGCTCCTGCCAGGTTCTCCTGGGCCAAGCCCATGACCTCCCTGACCCTTGTCCTGAGGTTTAGGACATATGCCACAACAGACTCCTTGTGAGATTTGTCTGAGACTTTTTTGTGGACTGCTACCATGGACAACACCCATTCAGTTGGTTCTATAACTGGGCAAATTACACCTTGCTACAACATTTTATCCAACTGAGCTTTAACTTTATTCTGCATAGCTATCGGAACTTTTCTTGCTGATCTGACCACTGGACTGAACTCTGGGTCTAAATTCACAGAATACACAACTGGAAGTTTGCCCAGCTTGTTATCGAAAAAATCAGCATACTCTGAGAAAATAGCTTCAGTAAAACTGGAACCAGGTTATGTGCTTACATGATGAACGTGTTTGGTAAAAGAAAGCAAATTCATTCTCAAACTGTCTCTGAGACCTACTAATGACTGCACAGGTCTTCAGACTACATAGAATAACAAGCTGTAACAGTTCCTAGCCAAATAACATGGAAGCACTACTGAGCCTTCAGTTTGAATTTCTTCACCTCCATAAACAAGTCTCACAGAACTTCCCACATTGAGTTGTTCATTAGTTCTCACCTTAGCAAATGTGTCTGCTGACATAACATTACACTTTGAGCCAGTATCTACTTTAAGCTCAGTAGATTTACCATTGATCTGGACAGTGCAAAACACTTCATTATTTGTCAACAAATTTACTGCATCAACCTTTTCACCAATTACTGATACACCATCTACGTAGAAAGTAGAACTGCAGCTCTCTATATGATCAACTTGCTTTTTCGAATTACCCTTCTTTATAATTGTATGAGGTTTACTTGATTTGCAAAATTTTTGAAAATGGTTCCATTCTTTACACTTGTGGCATTACTTTACTGACCAAATGCCAAGCATTTTTTGCTTTTAGACTCATGACTGGCACCACAACCATGACAGTTAACAATAAAGCAGGATTTGGGTATTGCTGACTCACCCCTGTACTGCACTGAGTATGTCCTTTTCTTAGAACGTGCTGGAAAACTACAGCTTTTACCTGGGAAGCCTGCAGGGGTGGCAGGTGCCATGTGCTTAGGCCTGCTTCTGCTAGCCATGTGTTGCATGCTGTCTACATTTGCTCTGGTGTCTGCTGAAACAATGCCCTTATCACTTGCAAGCATACTTGCATGCCTTTCTGTAACCTCACCGATTTGACAAATCTCAATAGCTTTGCTCAGCATTAAATCACAATCACGAAGCAAAATCTTTCTCACTGCAGAGCTATTAATACCACACACAAGCCTGTCCTTTATTAACTAATCTTTTAAGTCACCAAACCGACACATTTTAGCTTTGTTCCTCAGGTCAGTAATGTAACCTGCAAAAGTTTCCTCTGGTTTTTGATCTTGTGTGTAAAACAAATGCCTCTCTAATGTAATATTTGTCAGGGGGTTACACATTTCCATGAACATGTGCTACAAACACTCAAGATCTTCCCTTGATTTAGCCTGTATAACAATATGACGATTTTCACTTTCTCCCTCATATATTGCTGGTGCATACACAAATGAATGTGCCCTTTAAGTGGCCTCTGACCCAGCTAGGTTTAGCAAAATGAATGCCCTGGTGCATGCATCTTTGTCAGAATAAGCTGCTTGTATAACAGTATCGTACTCTTGTTCAAATATTCTCCAGTTCTCTGCAATATTCTGATCAAACGCCAATGGTGATGATTTTCGAAATCCATCTGCCATATTAACACATGCCAGTGAAGACTTCTGTAAGTATGCACGAACACACACACACACATACATATGCCAGAAATTTATGCCAGTATTTGTAACTATGCCCAATAGCACAACAAGCCTCTGAGTAACTGAACTTTACGAAATAAGTCTCTCGGGCAGTATAATACTTTTGAAATTACTGTACTACAAGAATTCACCTCTTATCAGTGTAAGAAACATTTCAAAAACAACTGCACTGTGTGAATTAACTGGGCAGAAGAAGCTCAGAATAAGAGACATTTCAAAGTAACTGCACTTTGCAAATAACCAGTACACAGCACACTGAAATTTTTCCAAAATGGCTACACTTTGCTAAATAACTCTCTAACAGTGCAAGAAATGCTCTGTAATGGGCAGCACCTTTTGAACAGACACACCCAGCACAAGAAATGTTTTGAAATGGCTGTATTTTGATTGTACTTTATGAAACAGTTGCACTTTGCACACAAACTCTTCAGAATAAATGCACAGTAATAAGTACACACTGTAAGCACTTTTACATACTTTGTGATACTTCGAATAACTCTAGTTATGCCCTGAATACAATGTGAAATAGTAGTTATGCTAAAACACAGTACTTTGCCAAAAAATGCAGTCTTGCTTTATTTATGCTTAATATGCCATTTTTGCCCTTATTATATTCGTTTTGCTCATTAAATCTCTTTCCATGCCCAGTACACTCTTCTTGTGCTCGTTTTAATCTAAACATGCCCATTTTGCTTTAAACATGCTCGTTTTTGCAATTCCGAGTTAATTCGAACCCCTTATATGCTTTTCTGATAATTGTTTTATCAAATATCTTAACTTTAAACATTTTGTTTAATTAATGAACCTTTTGTGCCTGTCGCTTATTTAATAATATGGTTTGTGCCCTTGTAATGCTCCATTTTACGTTTTTTATAAAATACATAATTTGTGCAAGTTTTCATTACCTTTGGTTCATTTCTGGCCCTTTTTCGTGCTCATTTCTCTTAGTTTACCTTCACTGTTAACTCTGCACCCATGTAGCTCTGAAAAGCAGTCTCTGGAATCCCAATTCTGACACCATGCCGCTCGTCCAGTTAGGATAAAACAGACAAGTCTTTGTGGGTTCTGTTCAAGCAGCTTTATGTACAAACACATAAGGATTAAGGCTTAATAACTTTAATTTAGATAAACTTATAAACTAACTACTACACTCATACATGCTCACTTTCTGGCTGCACTCTCAAAATGGCACTGAAGCTAGCACGTGCTTGCTCTTTATATGCACATGCCAACCTTGCAATGCTTTTTACAGGTACAACACACATGCACTATTCTACAAAGACCAACTGACATACTGAAACGCTGCTTTGGGCTCCGACAACAAGAAAATACTGATGTCACGGCATTGTCTCGCTTCCTATACACCAAAGCATACTGACCCTCAGATAGGACGTCCTCCAGTCAGGAGATGGAAAACTTTTACCTGGTAGTCGGGCTGGCCAAGGGCTTCCACAGCAGGAAATCCCACAAGTCAGGACTGCAACAATGAATCACTAAGTATATTTGAACCGCCTACCTATCAAGTTACATAATCTACAGAGCACAGTACTTCTCAGAAGTGTTACAGGAGAAGTCTGAATTTAATGACATGAAAAAGCACATTTGTAATTAGTAAGAATTTACTGTTTGGAACAGCTGGTACTGTGTATCACAGGTTTTGGGACAAATCCTCATGTACGGTCAGTCCAACATAACACTGTGATTGTCTCATGTAATGACATACTTCTCTGCTATTATATATAAACCATCCATTTACATTCCATTACATTGAGGGATATGTGCCTGTTTCACAGTATGGGATGCCAATGTCAATCAAAGCTGTAACCAGTGAATTTTCAATCAAGCATTCCTGCCACTTCATTCTGGAATGATTGCACACTTGTTTTGTCTCCTGCTTGCACAATGTGCACTGACAATGCAGACACTTTCTAAACAGGACAGTGCACTGCAGAATATCAGTGACTGATTATGTCTTAACAGGTTACCAAACATAGTAACACATTTCCAAGTGTAACCATAGGGCTACACAAGTACCTTGACAGACTGACTTAAGTGAGTCAACATCAGTCTGAAATCCAGACAACTTGTCAAAATTCAATACAGAAGCTGAACAATGACTTTTTTTTCCACACTGCCTGAAGCTCAGTGCAGCCAAGCTCTGTTATGTTGCTGTTGGCAAAGTATTAGTGCATAAGTAATAATATCTTGAAGTGTTGAACTTAGAATGGGAATTAGCAGTAGACTATGGCGTTCTGTGCCAACTTTCACGCAAAGAATCATGTCTAAATCTGATGGAATACACAACAGATGTGTGTTATGGTCATGTTTCTGGTGTCATGATTTACACAATTGTCATAACAGTTGCAGTTAGCCAATCCTTATATGTATGCTACAGGTGTATTATGAAACACACAAAAGACCAAGCATGCTATTGCTGGTGGAAACATATCTTATGGAAACAGCTGTGAATCAAAGAAGTTTATTGTATGACATAAAAGTGAGGGAAAAGAGGTGGACAGTTGAAGACAGGAATATACAATACAGACATACTAACACATTAATCCATGTTTCTTTTCTGAATATATTTTTGTTGTGCTACTGCATGCTTTATCAGCAAAAAAAATCATGCAAGATGTGTACAAGACAGGCTTTACAATAGGGAGGAAGCACATTAGTATAGCAGCAGGATAATGTGTTAAGAAAAGGTGTAGCGAATATTTACACTCATAAGTCACACAAAACATTCAAAAAGAGTTAGGCATACATATGGATTCGAACCTTGAGAGTACAGCAATAAAAATCTACAGTCCTGAGTATTATCTAAACAAGGACGTTGACAAGCATATGCTATGTACACTGTAGCGTACATACAGTCAGCTGGGAGAGCAGACTCAGGAAGAAAGTTTGTCTTTTTAACTTCATCAAATACAGTTAATAAAAAAATGTTTTTGTTAACTTTCTCTTCCCCACAAACGACTGCCCTTTTTCAGAGATGACAAAAGTGCTAAACAGCTACTGAAGAACCAGACTGCAGCCAAAATGTCTTACAAAATTAAATAAATAAAGCATTCCACTTAGATGAAAGTTGGGGAGAGCAACAGGCAAAAGCATGTGTCCAAGCTGTGGAATTGAAACTGGATGGCATACTATACAGGGGAGGGGGAATGACTTTGAAATTGCAGCTTTGACTGACTCCATGTAAATTAGTGGGGCTGCACTGATGTACTACTAAATACAGCTGCGTCTGGCAAAAAATAATTAAATCAATCACTTTATTTCCTTCTTGTTTGTGTATATGGCACTGCTGACGACTCCAAGTCCTCCCATTGGCTCACTCACTTGCCTTTTTTTGAGTTTGCTGAACTGCTAGACTTAGCCAAGAGTGATCAACTTCTGTAAATTTTTGCTGCGTGTTTTATATACATATACACACACACATACGTGTGTGTGTGTGAATATATATATATATATATATATATATATATATATATATATATATATATAGATTCACTTTGAATCATCGAATGTTCAGAACATCGACGTTCTGATCATCAAGACCAGAACATCGATGTTCAGAAACATCGAAAGTTCAAAATGAACCATAAAAAAAAAATCACAAACACTATGTTATGCAGGGGGGCTGTGCCCCCCACACTCCCCCTACTTTTATATTCCAACTCCGAGATCGCTCTACAGTGGGGTAAGGGAAATCTCACGTTTACCGTTATATGCAGTAGCGCTAAACGGGAGATTTCCCATACCCTACCTGCAATGCCAACACTCAGATGGCACACACACAACATGCAGGGCACCTTGCTGCCCTGCATACACACCCAACATTCCACAATCTCACTTACCTGGCACTTCCACTTTAAACCTTCGATGTTCTGAACATTGATGTTCTGGTCTCGATGATCAGAACTTTGATGTTCTGAACATTCGATGATTTAAAGGGAACCCATAGATATATATATGGATTCACTTTAGATTATCAAATTACCAAAAACTCTAAACCCATATGGTCGAGACCATATGATCGAATTTTTGGAAAAACTAAAATCTAAAGTGAGTAAAAACAAAACACAGAAAACATTAAAATACCTTTTCTGCAGGGGGGCAAGCCCCCCTGCACCCCCACCCCCCTACTTAAATATACCAACTCCAAGATTGCACTACAGTGAAGAAAAAGGAACTCTCCCGTTCTGCACTGTATGCAGAAGCAGACAACAGGAGGTTTCCCATGTCCTCGCTGTAGTGCGATCTCGGAGTTCGTATATGTAAGTAGAAGATGGTGTGGGGGGGTGCAGGGGGCCTTGCCCCCTGCAGAAACGTTACTTTAATGTTTTCTGTGTGTGTGTGTGTGTATTTTTTTTTTTTTTTTTTTTAACACACTTAAGATTTTCGAGTTTCCAAAAAAACTCGATCATATGGACTCGACCATATGGGTTTCGAGTTTTTGGTAACTCGATAATCTGAAGTGCACCCGTGTATGTATGTATGTGTGTATATATATATATATATATATATATATATATATATATATATATATATATATACATATATATATATATATATATATATATATATATATACATACACACACACACACACACACACACATATACATACATACATGCACTCAAGTGTGTGTATGTGAGAGCTTTTTTTAAACAAAGCTTAATAGCCATGCTTGTAAGAACAAGTGTCAACCGATTTCAAGGAGGAGAGAACACAAAAAAGTGAACTGCAGTAAAAAAATGTTTTCCATTTCCTTCCACAGAGAGCTTGAAAGTCTAGGCGCCGGGTCAGGGGCACAGCAGTCCAATCCAGTCACTGGATTTGTTTTCTTCATTTATTTGGGTTGAGCAGAAGGAAAGTTAAGAAACTTTGATAGTGCTTAATTGTCCCTAATTTCACAGTATAATCCTGATTTTTGCCTGATACTCTGGATCTGATACTTGTAAATGTGTGGGTTTCTGCAAAGTAATTATTCACTGCAGTCACAGATAATTTTTACTCTATTTAGTTTGAATTTGTTAAATATGTATGACAGACATGCGATTTTCATATCCTTCAGAAAATGTATGTTAATGCAAGACCTGTTATTCTCGTCTAGGTATTTAAAATACACACATATATATTTACATATAGGCAGGGTTCAAGCAGGAGAAGCCGAGAATACTGACAATGCTATTGTTGGAATCACTACAATGAGGTAGATGAGAGAGATGGCATTCAAGAGGAAGGGCTATGATGCAATAGCTAACATGAGTAGATATAGGTGGCAAATGGAAAGGAAGATGAACTTCATAATGAAGTCCTGATGTTGGATGTTTGTGTTTCTTTCAACAAAATGGTGAAAACGCTAACAGGATAGATATCATATTTCATTATCAGGATCACTTTCTCCTTAATGGCCATACTGTCACTATTTTAGTGGTAAAATGCTAAAATACAAGATAGTGTGGAAAAGATGAAATGGGTTATGGCAAAGCTGTAGGAATTGTCAACTTGCAATTTGGGATTAGCTATAAAAAGTTAAAGTAAGGTAATAAAAAGAGAAATACACACGTGGTTCACATTTACAAACATTATACTTACACACACACACACACACATATATATATATATATATATATATATATATATATCATATAACCTAAGCTACATTACATAAATTATTCAATTCCTGCCCCTCCTCTTTTTTTTAGCAAGAAATAGCTTTATTAAACCATCATTTATAACAAAGGCAAAATATTCATATAAATGAAAGCAAACCACACTGACACAATCCTAGTTGTAAGCATTTTGCATCACAAACCATACTGACACACTCCCAGTTGCAAACATTATACATCACTTATAATCTACCCATTAATTTTTAGTTAAACATTACAAGTCATTTAAATCCTTCTTTTAAACCTCATTCCTCCTCTGTTATGTACTGCTCCCACGATTCCCATTTTTCCTATGTAGTTTGTTCCTACCCTTTTCTAATGATCTCAATTCCAATTGTTTTACCTCTGTTACTACATTCACTAATTCTAGTATAGTTGGTTTAGATTTTGATTTCCATTTTCTAGCAATTGCTTTTTGGCAGCCACAACAATTTGACACAGCAAGGCCTTACCATGTCTAGGCAATTCCGATTCTGTATCATAGCTCAGAAAAATCAACTCCCTCACCACACCAATCTTCCCACCCAGCATCTCCAACAGTGCATCCCACAAGAAATTCTTAAAGTCTGCCAACTCACAGCACTCCCAAACATATATTCCTAATTACCTCATTCTTCCATGTCACACCTCCAACATTTGCTGTCTTCTTCTACTTCTCCATTTGGCTTTTCCTGTTAGGGGTCGCCACAGTGGAACAATGGTCTGCAGAATGATTGGCAATGGAGTTTTATGGTGTTGAGTTGCCAGCCCAGCACCCAACCTTCCACAGAAGACAAAAACATTATCTTTCAGAAATTAGGCATAAAATGCATCACAAAACAGCCAGATGCTCAGAACTTCAGGGGCTTTGTAGTAGCCTCTGCCCTGAACCTCATTTAGTCTAAAACCAGCTCTGCTCAGAGGTATGCATGGGAGGTTGTTGTAGCTTGTGTGTGTGTGTGTGTGGGGGGGGGGTAGTGTAGTCATTACTGCTTTTCCTTTCAGCTAAAAGTCACAGGTGGGCAAATAATGCCATTATTGCTTTTGAGAGGCTGTGGACAGTGTAGTTATTTCTTTTAACATTCTGACAAACCTAGGGTGTGCACAAAGGATCATTACATAGCTTGTCCAGTGTCCGTGAACAGTTTAGGACCAACAAGTTAGAACAGATTACTACAACTGTCTTTTTACATTCCTGATAATCAATTACTCAGCTTTGGCCAGCTAAGAACTTGCTGTATTCAACTGGATGTATAAGAGAATTTAAGTACCTTTATCTGCACGTTTTTAAAAAAAAATACAGTATTTAAATTGATTTTAACTGTGGGAGAATATTAACTGAACTGGAAGTTTTGACTCTGCTCTTCAGTTATATTAACTGAACTGGAAGTTAGTCAGTGTTTGCTGAATTTTGTTATTTGCTAGTAATTACAGGTGTGGGGGTAGTCACATTCTTTGATTTCCTGTCCTTGCCTATTTAAGTGGTACAGTGTGAAATATTTTCTGCTTAAAAACCTCAGCTTTGGCCGGCTAAGAACTTGCTATATTCAACTGGACGTATAAGAGAATTTAAGTACCTTCATCTGCTCTTTTTTTTCAAAAAAATACAGTATTTAAATTGATTTTAACTGTGTGGAAGGAATATTAGCTGAACTGGAAGTTAGTCAGTGTTTGCTGAATTTTGTTATTTGCTAGTAATTACAGGTGTGGGGGTAGTCACATTCTTTGATTTCCTGTCCTTGCCTATTTAAGTGGTACAGTGTGAAATATTTTCTGCTTAAAAACCTCAGCTTTGGCCAGCTAAGAACTTGCTGTATTCAACTGGACATATAAGAGAATTTAAGTACCTTAATCTGCACTTTTTAAAAAAAAAAAAATACAGTATTTAAATCGATTTTAACTGTGGCAGGAATATTAACTGAACTGGAAGTTTTGACTCTGCTCTTCAGTTATATTAACTGAACTGGAAGTTAGTCAGTGTTTGCTGAATTTTGTTATTTGCTAGTAATTACAGGTGTGGGGGTAGCCACATTCTTTGATTTCCTGTCCTTGCCTATTTAAGTGGTACAGTGTGAAATATTTTCTGCTTAAAAACCTCAGCTTTGGCCAGCTAAGAACTTGCTGTATTCAACTGGACATATAAGAGAATTTAAGTACCTTTATCTGCACTTTTTAAAAAAAAAAAATACAGTATTTAAATTGATTTTAACTGTGGCAGGAATATTAACTGAACTGGAAGTTTTGACTCTGCTCTTCAGTTATATTAACTGAACTGGAAGTTAGTCAGTGTTTGCTGAATTTTGTTATTTGCTAGTAATTACAGGTGTGGGGGTAGCCACATTCTTTGATTTCCTGTCCTTGCCTATTTAAGTGGTACAGTGTGAAATATTTTCTGCTTAAAAACCTCAGCTTTGGCCAGCTAAGAACTTGCTGTATTCAACTGGATGTATAAGAGAATTTAAGTACCTTTATCTGCACTTTTTTAAAAAAAATACAGTATTTAAATTGATTTTAACTGTGGCAGGAATATTAACTGAACTGGAAGTTTTAACTCTGCTCTTCAGTTATATTAACTGAACTGGAAGTTAGTCAGTGTTTGCTGAATTTTGTTATTTACTAGTAATTACAGGTGTGGGGGTAGCCACATTCTTTGATTTTCTGTCCTTGCCTATTTAAGTGGTACAGTGTGAAATATTTTCTGCTTAAAAACCTCAGCTTTGGCCAGCTAAGAACTTGCTGTATTCAACTGGACGTATAAGAGAATTTTAGTACCTTTATCTGCACTTTTTTAAAAAAAAAATACAGTATTTAAATTGATTTTAACTATGGCATGAATATTAACTGAACTGGAAGTTTTGACTCTGCTCTTCAGTTATATTAACTGAACTGGAATTTAGTCAGTGTTTGCTGAATTTTGTTATTTACTAGTAATTACAGGTGTGGGGGTAGCCACATTCTTTGATTTCCTGTCCTTGCCTATTTAAGTGGTACAGTGTGAAATATTTTCTGCTTAAAAACCTCAGCTTTGGCCAGCTAAGAGCTTGCTGTATTCAACTGGACGTATAAGAGAATTTAAGTACCTTTTTATCTGCACTTTTTTTAAAAAAATATACAGTATTTAAATTGATTTTAACTATGGCAGGAATATTAACTGAACTGGAAGTTTTGACTCTGCTCTTCAGTTAGTCCCACCCACCCTCCCTGTTTTTGTTTTGGTGTTAATCTTAGTGGCCTTGAAACTGCCCGCCACTCTTGTAAATTTGTGTTTGGATACTCCTTCTGGGCCCATCTCATTTGCTCACTCAACTGAGTGCAGTGAGATCATATTCTGATTTCAGGCACTCCTACTGTGTACAAAGAGAGCATCTGGGAAACAGAAAAAAAAAAATTTAAGCTTGTTTCCTGCCTTTCCTGTTAAGTGGTATAGACTATTTGTAGGCTTCTGAGCCCCCAAGCCCTTCTGTGTTGTAGGGAAGCCTTCTAACTTAGTTTTTTTTTCCTTATAACTAGCCAGTTTTCTAGTTTCAGCACTCAAATCTGTTTCTTTGATCTCAGCACTTGTTCAGAAAAAAAAAAAAATTAATCTGCTTTTACTGTGCTTGTGTTTCTACCTACTTAATTTTACTTTTGCATCATCTTAAAAGTACTCAATTGTATTTATTACTGCTTGGTGTAACTCATTCTAAGCCCTTTGGTTTAAACACTTGGGCTTCGGACCAGTTGTTTTGCACTGAGAGGGTTTGTGGTCTGCACTGTAGTGGCAGAACAGGTAGCTTATATCCTTCTAGGTTGGGAACTGCTGATTGAGGGCTCAGTGTCTGTTATTCTAAAAATGTATTAATTCTGGTTTAAGCACTTGGGCTTTCAGGCCAGTTATTTTACATTAAGAGAGTTCGTGGTCTGCACTCTTGTGGGAGGAGAGGCTGGACTCTGCCCTTCTGAGCTGGGAATTTCTGGTTAAAGGCTTATAGTGCATGCATATCTGAACTGCTTCTTACTGAAGTTGGTGCCTTGTTTGCTGTGGCATAGACTGGATTCGGGCCTGCTGGATCTAGCTTTGTTTGTGTAACTTGAGCACTAATCCAGGCATTCTCTAAAGTATTCAATTGTATTTATTACTGCTTGGTAGTAATTTGATTAAAGTGTAGCTATCATTCTAAGTCTTTTGGATTAAGCACTTGGGCTTCAGACCAGTTGTTTTACATTAGGAAGGTTTGTGGCATGCACTGTGGTGGCAGGACAGGTAGCTTTCATCCTTCTAAGTTGGGAACTGCTGATTGAGAGCCCAGTGTCTGTTATTCTTAAAGTGTATTAGTTCTGGTTTAAGCACTTGGGCTTCAGGCCAGTTATTTTACATTAAGAAGGTTCGTGGTCTGCACTCTTGTGGGAGAAGAGGCTGGACTCTGCCCTTCTGAGCTGGGAATTTCTGGTTAAAGGTTTATAGTGCCTGAATATTTGAACTGTATCTTACTGAAATTGGTACACCTTGTTTGCTGTAGCATAGACTAGATCTAGGCCTGCTGAATCTAGCTTTGTTTATATGCTTGTTGTTTGTTTGCTTGTTATTTCCTGGAACGCTAATTCCACCTAATACGGCTTCTCAGCGCTTCTGTGGATCACTAGTGATATCTGCATTGCTTACTGTACTTATTTCCTTGTTTCACTTGAAAGAAAGTTGCTGTTTGTCGTTTTTGCATTTAAGTTACCTGTAACACATTGCACTTAAGTTACCTGGCACTTGCTCACTAAAGCAATTATATAAGTCAGCACTAAAAATTAAAAGCACTACACCCTCACTCTCCACTGGCCCTTGTTTTCAATTATTAAGGAATTCCCAATATTATTCTAGCATGTCCAAAGGTCAGTTGTCAATCTCCTCTCCAGTCCAGCTGGTGAATCTGGGAATCTTGAGGCAATGTTACAACTGCCTCATGTACACAGACAACCCTCTCCTCCTCCCAACAAATTCCAACACATGTGAGAGATGCAACCATATAGCCAAACTGGAGGCTAAGCTCTCTCAACTCAGTACTGGCATAACCAGTCAGGAGGAGAAGGAAACCACACTCACTACAATTCCAGTCTCACATAGACCTACCACGACAGCAGACCAAACACATAATCACACAAAAACATACTCGGAGGCTCTAAATAAAGATCTGCCTAAGCAGCAGAGACCTCCAAAGCAGACACCCAAGCAACCGCTACCCCAAAACAAAACACGTGCAACACATATCTCACAAAGCCAGTGTGCCGAACAGTCACAGCCCTTAAGACTAAACAACACACCTGATACACTTGTAATAGGTGACTCTATCATCAGGCACACTGACGTCCCGCTCACCAGGCTGAACAAGGAGAGGGTCACGGTGAGAAGCCTGTCGGGCGCTAGGATCCGCCACATAACACAAGCACTCAGGTCACTCCAAGGCAAGTACAAATATGACTCAGTCATTGTCCATGCTGGTGTGAATGACCGGAGATGTACCTCCCTGGACTACATGAAGAGAGACATAAAGGAGCTCTCTGAGCATGTAGCCCAGGCCGGTATGACCCTGACCTTGAGTAGCATCTTACCCTCACCAAGAATGATGCCACAATATGAAGACAAGATGATCAATTTCAACAATTGGCTTAAGTACTGGTGTCATTCAAAGGGGATCCAATGCCTGTCAGCTTGGGATGATATGCTCGACAAGCCACGATGCTTCGCTAGGGACTGCTTGCACCTGTCACCCCTGGGCTTTCGGATATTGGCAAAGGCTCTTGCTACCCCTATAGTGCCTTTTTTAGGCAAGGCTCAAAAGACAAACCCACCTCCATAGGTATCACAAGGGATAAGAAACTAAGAGTAATGCTACTCAATGCCAGAAGTCTAAACCTCAAGATGCATGCACTCGAAACTCTCCTTAGCATGGAGAACATAGATATCTGTGCAGAAACAGAAACCTGGTTCAGGGCTCCCGAGAGCACCCCAGCACTACCAGGTTATACCTCATACCATGCTTTTCGACCCCAAAACTTGGACCGAACCACAAAAGGAGGGGAGTATCGATATTCATCAAAGATACCCACACCTCCAGGTTGGTGGCAAAGCACGAAGCATCAGAGACTATCCATGTGCAACTAACAGTGGGTAAAACTGCCTTCCAGTTTATAGCCTGCTACAGACCACCCTCCCAAACCCAGGAACCCCACTCGGCCTTCCTGAGAACACTGGAAAATATAAAGGTCTCTCCAAACACCATTATATTAGGCGACTTCAACTACCCAAACATAGACTGGGAGCATTACTCTAGCTCCAACACCCTAGCCCAAAGGTTCCTAGAATTTATAAACTCAAATGCTATGGAACAACTTGTTACCACTCCCACAAGAGGGGAAAACATACTGGACCTGATCATCACCAACATGGGGACTCTATGCTCCAGACCAGAAGTGTATCCCTCACTGGTAAGATCAGACCATAAACTAATCTCACTGGATATTCACATCCCGACCCCACCCCTGCCCAGAAAACCGCAGTGAAAAAGTACAGTTTTGTACCTACCATAAATGTAGATGTTCGAGGATCCCCATTGCTGCAGTCCTTACTATTGGGTGTAGTCCGCTG
Source organism: Protopterus annectens (assembly GCF_019279795.1). Taxonomy (NCBI): domain Eukaryota; kingdom Metazoa; phylum Chordata; order Ceratodontiformes; family Protopteridae; genus Protopterus; species Protopterus annectens. The sequence goes on from NC_056733.1 coordinate 205,624,366, forward strand.
TCCAGTCGGCCCGAATACCAGAGTTGACGTCGGTCAGGGCGCATTAGACGGACGCCAGTACGCCAGGGTACTAATGCGCATGACCGACGTCATATCCTCAGTCTTTTCTTGCCCCAGATGTCAGAAGACCCTAAAAAGACAAGGCCCAAAATACCTGCACCAAAAATATGTACAATATATACAAGAATATATACAAAAATATCAGCATGTAACCTCACCTACACAACCACCCCTAAACACAGAAGGGAAGGAGGGAGGACTGTAGCAATGGGGATCCTCGAACATCTAGATTTATGGTAGGTACAAAACTGTACTCTGTTCTGCGCTCCCCATTGGTGCAGGCCTTACTATTGGGTAGAATCCCAAAGCAGAGGTAAGGAGGCTGGCAAATCATAAAGAAGCAGGAGCTGACAACATGCCTTGCAAAACAGCTGTGGCAAAACCAGCCCTAGACTTAGAGTAGATAGGAAGGTGATAATGCTTAGAGAAAGTATGCACTGAACTCCAAGTAGCTGCTTCCAAAATATCCTTAGTTGCCACCCCCCTTAGAAATGCTGTAGAAGTGGCAGTAGCCCTAGTGGAATGAGGCCTAATCCCAGCTGGAATCTCCTTGCCATGATGGGAATAACAAAATGCAATGCAAAAGCCAATCCACCTAGAAATAGTTTGTTTTGACACAGGCTTGCCCTGAACTCAAAGCAAAAGAAACAAACAACTGCTGAGACTGCCTAAAATCCTTAGTCCTGCTTAAATAATAACGCAATTGTCTGTGTACATCTAAAGTGTGCAAAATCTTTTCCCCTTTATTTTGGGGTCTGCATAAAAAGTAGGCAAATGAATAGTTTGGTTTAAAGCCACACTAGAAACCACCTTAGGCATAAAGGAAGGATTAGTACGTAATGATACCCTATCCTTATGGAAAATCAAAAGGGCTCAACTGCCATAAGGGCCTGCAACTCAGACACCCTTCTTGCAGAAGTAATAGCCAACAGAAAAGCAGTCTTCCATGACAAGTATTTCAATTCAGCAGTAGCCGCAGGCTCAAAAGGTTGTAGAGTAAGTTTTTCCAACACAAAATTGAGATCCCAAGCAGGAGTAGGAGCTCTAGGGGTCTTATATTCTTTGCCCTCTAAGAAACTGCTTGAACAAAGGATGCAAACAAAGGTGGGTCACAATCATAGTGAGCTGAAATTGCTGCAGCATGAATCTTAATGGAAGAGAAGGACAAACCTTTGTCCAATAACTCAGTAAGATATTGAAGAGCCACACTCAAATTAGGCTCAGAAATCTCCAAATTCTTTGCTGTACTCCAAAATAAAAATCTCTTCCATTTTTCTGCACACTCTCCTTGTACTAGGTCTTCTAGCTTCCATAATCACATTTAAAACTTGTTGAGGAAGTTGAGACCTGCTGTGTTTCAACACAGAATATGCCAGGCTGTTAGATGAAGAGAGTGAAGCTTGACATTGAGCAGATGACCGTCCTTCTGAGATAACAGATGAGGAATCAGAGGTAAAGGCCACGGAGGCTTCTTCACCAGACTCCGTAGTAGTGGGTACCAGTGTTGCCGAGGCCAATCTGGAGCTATCAAAATCATCCTTGGCCTGTCTTGTCTGACCTTTAATAGTACCTTTGGAAGAAGAGGTAGAGGTGGAAAGGCATACACATGAAGGTTTTTCCAACTGAAAGACAGAGCATCCACTTTCCAAGCTGTGTGATGAAACCCCTTTGTGCAATACTTTGGCAGCTGGTGGTTTAGTGGAGAAGCGAACAGATCTATGTCTGGAGTTCCCCATGACACTGTCAATTTCTGAAATACATGAAGATCCAGTTTCCACTCGTGGGGATCCATGATTTGTCTGCTTAACACATCTGCTAAGGAGTTCTGTGCTCCTGGCAGAAACCTTGCCTGAAGAGTTAGTTGCAAGCTTAGCGCAGTCTCCCATAAAATCATTGCTTGCCTGCATAGAGGATAAGAATGTGTTCCCCCTTGCTTGTTGATGTACCACATGACAGTTGTGTTGTCTGTTAGAATCAACACCTGCCCTGGAAGAAGTAACTCCTTGAAAGCCATTAATGCAAACTGGACTGCTAACATCTCCTTCATGTTGATATGTAGATGCTGTAGTCTGGCAGGCCACTTGTCTTGTATCCACTTTCCATTTAGATGAGCTCCCCAAGCAATGTCCGAGGCATCTGTCGTTAAAATCTGACTTGCCTCTGGCCGGGTCACAGAGAGTCCCTTGTTTAGGTGACATTCCTGAGCCCACCACAAAAATTCTTTTGAAGGCAAGGTATTATTTGAATGACAGTGTCCAAATCCTGGCAGTGCTGTGTCCATACATTTTTGAGATACCATTGTAGCTTCCTCATATGCAGTTTGGCATTGGGAAGCACCAGAATACAAGATGCCATGAACCCTAATGCTTGAAGGACTGACCTTGCAGTCAGCACGGACTGATGAGATAGTTGATGGAAGTAAAGTGATAGACTCTTTTGTTTGTCCGGGGTTAAAAGGCCATCTGGGCTGCTGTATTCAGTCTCACACCCAGAAAGCACATGTCTTGAGAGGGTACTAGACTGGACTTTATTTCGCTCACAGAATACCCTAGGCATCTTAGCACTGCTATAACATATTCCAGATGCTGTAGAAGGTCTTCCTTTACTTGAGCCAGGATCAGGCAGACGCCCAAGTAAGGATAGATTTGAATTCCTTGTAGCCTGAAGTAAGCTATCACTGGAGCCAGAACCTTTGTGAATACTCTGGGCAGTAGATAAGCCAAAGGGCAATGCAGAGAACTGATAATGAGAATTTCCAGCTCGAAACGCAGATACTTCCTGCAACTTAGCCTTATAGGCACATGAAGGTAAGCTTCCTTGAGATCTAAAGTTACCATCCAGTGATCTTTGCCCAGCAGAGGTAAAAGTTGTTGTAACGTCAACATCTTGAACTTGGGAATGTCCAGGTAAGTGTTGAGGAGAGATAAATCCAAAATTGGTCTCCACGTGTTCCCCTTCTTTGGTACTAGGAACAGGCGAGAATAAAATCCTAGGCCCCGTTCTGATACAGGGACTGGCTGAATGGCCCCCATCTGGAGTAACTGAGAAACTTGCTTGTGAGCCTCTTTTCTTTGTGGAGGAGGAACGTCTGGCATGCCTTTGAAAGGGGGCATTGTGTGGAAATAAAACCTGTAACCGTGGTGAATGATATCCAACACCCATCTGTCTTGAGTAATTAAATCCCAATTTTCTTTGAAAAGAGACAGTCTTCCTCCCAAAGGAGCTGCCAGACGAGAATCTACTGGCAGCTGAAAAGGCAGGTCATTGGGTCTGTTTACGAAAGGACTGACCCCTGCCCTCACCAGAAGTCTGAGCAGGTGAACTCCTGTTCTAGGCCTAAAAGAACCTTGAGCCCTGCCCCTACCACGTCTAGACCTACCCCTAGACTGGGAATCATAAGCAGGATATGTCCACCCCTTAGCAGGCCAATTTCTACTAAACTTCGGTGGCTGCACCTGCAAAAATCTTTAACAGTTTGCATAGACTTAGCTTTGTCCTCCATTTTCTTTAAAACTGCTTCCACAGGCGAACCAAACAACACATCAGACTGTAAAGGAGCATCCAAAATCCTTGTCTTAACATGCTCAGCTAAATTCTGATCCCTCAACCAGGCATGCCTGCGAAGAACAGAACTAGTGGCAGCCACCCTCGAGGAGGCCTGTACAGCATCAAAACCACATTGCAAAGAATGCTTACCCACTTGTTCAGACACATGAACCAAATCCAGCAACTCTTTACACTCAATACCTTCCGCCAAAGCATCCACCTTAGATTTCAATTGTGAAAGGAGATAATTTTGATATTTTAGCATGTGAAACTGACAATTCAACGCTCTCATGGCTAGAGTGGAAGAAGTATACACTTTCTTTCCCCACCTATCCAAAGCCCTTGCCTCTTTATCAGTGGGAACAGGATTTTTAACCACAGAGGCCTTAACACCTTTAGGCCCCTGAGAAACAGTTTCTGGATCCGCCCTAGGACTCTTAAACAAATACTTATGAGCTTCGGCACCCTATAATACCTATCAGGTTTAACAGGAGCAGGAGGCAAAGAGTCAGGGTTCAGGGAAGCCTCTGCAAAAACATCCTCCACCACATTCAACACAGGAGGTATAGCTAAGGGCCTATGCTGGGGTAAAACAAGAATTCCCTAAGCCTTTTCCTGAATCAGAGTAATCCTGGCCTTCCCATTTAAAGTGCTCCCTCATAGAATGCAGAGTCTCTGAAAATGAGAAATCCTCAGGAGGAGAAGCTGTAGGAGTGGAATCATCCACATCAGAATCAGAATAAAGAGGATACTCCTGCAAATCTTCCGCAGAAGACTCAGAAGCCTCTGAACACTGTTCAAAACTATCAAACTCCGGTTCCACCCTAGGCCTCTTATCAGGAGGGGGCATAGAACCTCTAATCATAGTAATCAAATCTTCTGCCATTTTAAGCATATGTTTCTTAGGTACAGAACCCGAAATGCTAGGAGAAGCCCCCACTGAAGCTGAACTTGGCCTACCTCTCAAAGAAGGTTTGGCAACAGAAGGAGAGGCTCTAACTACCTTGGGAAGAGAGGGAAGAACAGTTACCTGAGAAGCCGGCTCAGCCTGGCCTACCTCCTGAGAAGGCACATCCTGTGACAGTAAAGTTTCTGCCTGAGGCTCCATGGCAACTCCTGGCAAAACCTCTGGCTCCACAGAGTTTCTAAAGAACCGACGTCCGGGACTGCCGGTTCATCAACCCTAGGCTTCGCTGTTTTGTCCTTGCGCTTCTTGCGCCGGAGCATCCGACGGCATTTTATAATTGCAACGCTTCCCAAACACTAATCTGGCACAGTCTAACCTCCTCTTAATAGTGCTTGTTAAACCTAGCACAAGAGCGGCAACCAACAACGCCGTGCTCAGGCCCTAAACAAGGAATACACAAGGTATGGTAATCCCTATGAGGTATCTGTTTCCCACAAGAAATACAGTTATTCACTTTTTCTGACATCCGTTAAATACTGAGGCAAGAAAAACCAAAATGTTCCCAACGGGGTACTTAGCCAACTCTGTTTCGGTCTGAAACTCCGGTTTCGGAAATATTTCAGAACGCCAACCTGCACTCGCAAAACTGCTTCTGCATCGGACCATCCGCCAAAAAAGACCGAGGATATCACGCCGGTCATGCGCATTAGTACCCTGACGTACTGACGTCAGTCTAATGCGCCCTGACCGACGTCAGCCATATACTCTGGTATTCGGGCCGACTGGACAGCGGACTACACCCAATAGTAAGGACTGCAGCAATGGGGAACGAAGAACATCTTCTCTAAAGCAAATTTCACACTCCTCAAAACCGAGGTGGAATCCTTCAAAGCCCCCGGGCCTGTGGAAAATACGGCCCAGACCGCAGAATCCTTTATAAACGCATTCTATGAACACCTTCAGGAATGCATGGATCATGCGATCCCGAATAAAACCAAGACCCAATCCTCCAAAGGCAGACGTCCTGTCTGGTGGTCCCCAGCCATAAACAAACTATACAATAGAAGGAGGAAGCTACTGAATGATAGAGCAAAATCCCAAAAAGGGAAGGCATCACTGATCAGTATTAGCAAAAAACTACGGGCACTCATAAAATTGTCTAAGGCCAGCTTTGAGAGAAAAATTGCACAGGACACTAAGGATAATCACAAGGCTTTCTTTAGTTATGTTAGGAACCTGGGTGGTAATTCCCAGATATGCTCAGAATTAGTCCAAAATGACAAAAAATACACCGAACCCACAGACGTTGCCAACATCCTAGCTGACAGGTTCAGAGCAAACTTCTCCCCCCCCCTCCCCACCAAAAGGGCAAATATCTATCCCAGCAGAGTGCTGCCCCCCTGACATCTCAGATGCTCAGGTAAGAGCCGCCTCTCCAAAGCAAAAACACAGCATCAATGGGACCAGATGGTGTCCCGGCTGCCCTACATGAACTCCAAGAAGAGCTAAACCCAAACATAAAACTACTGTTCAATCTCAGCCTTACTACAGGATATGTGCCCAAAGAGTGGTGTACAGCAACAGTGGTCCCTCTCCATAAAGGTGGTGCCTCAATGGATCCTGGAAACTATCGCCCCATAAGCCTGACTAGCTTAGTCTGCAAAGCTATGGAAAGGATCATCATGGACCTCATAAATAAAGATATTGGGGACCTACAGACACTGGATCCTACCCAGTTCGGCTTTGTTAAGGGCAGATCCTGCCTTTTAAACCTGGTTGATTTCTTTGAAACAGTCACCAAGGCGATTGACGAGGGGAAGGTGGTCCACACAGCCTACCTGGACCTCGCTAAAGCCTTCGATACAATACCCCACTCGGGCATTATAGATAAGCTCACCAGCTTAAATGTAAACCCCTATGTCACTAGATGGATTGCAAACTGGCTCAAGGACAGAACCCACATGGTTAGAATAGCTGGAGCCATGTCAGACTCCAAACTAGTTACAAGTGGTGTCCCACAAGGCTCAGTCCTGGGACCTCTCTTGTTCGGTATATATTTCTTGGAGGTACAGGCCAACACGGAAGGACTGTGGCTGACCAAGTTCGCAGATGACTGCAAACTGGGCGCCATAATCGACTCTCCAGCCGACACAAGCATCCTCCAAAAGGGCCTCATAGAAACAGACAACTGGTGCCAGAGCCATGGCCTCAAGCTAAATGCCAAAAGTGTATAGTCATCCCTTTGGCAAAAACAAAGTGCCCACAAATTACCACATAGGTGGTAATCCATTAAGTACATAAGAAGTAATTAGGGACCTGGGGACCCAAGTTGATAGCAATCTCTCATTTGACAACCACGTGGCCAAAGTGGTTAGAAAACATTTTATATAGCCCACCTAATCATGAAAGGATTCACATCTAGATCAGGGAGGTCATCGTGCCTCTTTACTCATCCCTCATCAGGCCCATAATTGAGTACAATGCCCTTTTGGGATGTACCTTACCAGACACCTGCAGCAACTGGAAAGACCCCAAAAGTACCTCACCAAGAGGATCAAAGGGCTCAAACCGATGCCATATGCTGCCCGGTTAAAGAAACTCCAGCTCTACTCAGTGGCATACCGCCTGTTCAGAGGCGATCTGTGCCTGACGTATAAAGTCATGTCCAACCCGGAATTAATGGACATGCTGCACCTCAGAAAATCCAAATCCCATCGAGCTACGCTCGAGAGACTTGAACCTCAGCACTGAAATAAATAGGACATGCTGGAGGGACAGATTCATAACCCAGAGGCTCCCTTCACTCTGGAATAAAATCCCAGTCCAGGTTAGGCAGAGTCCCTCATTGACTCTCTTCAAGAGGAATCTTGATGAGTGGATGGGAGATCGTAGGTTTACCCCGGGTATCACTTCTGTGTCACTGTTAGACAGAGGCACAGTATACTAACCTCGAAAAAGGGCATAGCAAAATAAATTTAAAATGGGTGGCGATAGCCAAACACATTCTGGCTAGGCTTATAAATGCCCTAGGGCAGATAGCCTAGTATGAACCTATGAACCTATATGCAGGTGGTTACTTTGGAGGTAAGAAGTCATGCTGTTATGTATGTGTGACAGCAGCAGGTTGAAATGTTACTGTGTTCTACTTGTTCTTTCAAGTTTATCTCAGTCTGACACCAGCCTTATACACAGAAGGTGGCAGTCTTTTGGAGGTAAGGTGAGGAAGTATGCTTTATATAAATTTGACAGCAAATACCTGAAACATTTGTGCCTGAATCCCAGTCTAATAGCAATGGAACCACATAAAGTGACTTTTTTTTGAGGGAGTCGGGATGCAGACATTACTTATTCCAAGATGGGTTGTACGCATCTTTACAAGCATTTGCCTTCATAGGTTTATAGGAGATTACTAGGCTAACAGCTCAATTGCCCTTACAAGCCTAAACCATTTTAACCAGATTTTATCCAATATTCTAGCCCTAGGATAAAGATAATAAGGGGCAGCAAGCAGGGTTTTCACAATTTTTACAGACTGCCTCTGTCCTTAAGGGATGTCTGCACCATCCCAGGAGTGAATTTGCTATTTCCCAGCCATTGGTCCACATTGTGCTTGAAGATGGTCATGGAAAGGTTCTGCTTCACATGAATAGTAAAGCCTATTTCAGAGGAGGGGCAATCTCTGGGACACATATCTGTCCCTCCAGCATGATCTATTTGTGCCAGAGATTAGGTTTAGATCCTTGAAGGAGGTAACCCTCATGCAGTTAAGTTTTCCGATTATGCAACAATCTCATCAGGGCTGAGTTAGAGACTGCCTTCTAGGTCAGGCATATATCACCCCTCAGTAATCTGTAGGATTATACAATCATAGGGCTTTTAATCAGTCCACTTATGACATCTTGGTTATACCCTGTAATTTTCTAGTGAGAAACATCTGAGGATGCCCCAGCTACTGCAGGTGACTGGGGATGTACATGGTCCCATTGTTTATTTAGAACTGCTATTTTGTCAGACACAGCTGAAAAAAGTAAGACTGAATGATTTTATTTTGGGTTATCAGTGAATCAAAAGTTTAGAAAAAAACTCTAAACTGCAGCTCAGAACATCTAGAATAAATATGACTAGGCCCCTAGACACCTAGCTTGATTTTATTTCTTCTACTATTATAGCACAGTCTGCCCCAGTTGCAGGGTGCTGAAAAGATGCAGGAAAAAGCAAAGTTTAAGAGTAAGACTTTTGTTCAGAGACTCACTGAATTAAGAGAGTGGAGAAAAACTTTAAAATGCACCTCAGAAAATCTAGAAATACTATGTTGTATGGCGGCTAAACAGTCCCCAACCCTCCCCCAGCTTTATTCAATTACTACACTACAGTTTATCTCAGTTACATTATGTTGAAAAGATGCAGGAGAAAGCTTAAGAATAAGGTAAAATGAGCATTAATACAGAAAAGTTTAAACTGGATGATGTGTGGACACCATGATGGGGGACACAGAGATGTGTTGTGGAAACGGCAAGAGGGGTGCCATGCAGCATATGGCACTGTTTCATCTAAGGCTAGTCCTGTGTACAAATCAACATTTAGGTGCACAGACAGTATTTACAGACCTGCACAGAGGTACACACTGAAAGTCTGCTTACCAACCAAATTTACGTACACACTGAGTGCTTACTTACAGACCCAAAATTAAGTATACGCTTAATGCTCTCTTACAGATAAAAATTTAAATACACACTAAGCATTTACTTGCAGATCAACATTTAGATGCACATTAAATGTTTACATGCCCTCACTTATGTCATTTAGGTACACAATGAAGGTTTACTTAGAAAGCAATATTTACATACACACTAAGCATTTACTTGTTTTCCATGCTTATAAGACACAGCTACCTCCTGTAGCATCCCCACGAGTACTCACTGGCATTCATAGAGTTTACTAGACAAAGAGGGAATGCAAACTAGACTATCAGAGCTTTTCTTCCATTCCACATCAACTATGCAGATGTGCATGTGCACACACACACACACACATACACTGGACACTTCAAAAATGCCCATTGGTAAAACTCAGTTACTGGCTGGTAAATACAATACCTGGATGCTAGCAAAGAAGAATTTTGGAAAACCTGAAAGAAAATCAACCAGAAAGGTTGGAGAGAGAACACTGTCTGGGAAATATTCTGCAAATGTTTAAAGCAGTTTAAGCTTCAGCTTTGGTTAAAAAAATGGCTTCCAGGAATGTAGAGGAAACATAAATCAAATGTACTCAGAGGTGATGCAAATAAAAGGAACATATCAATTCAAACAAAAAGATGGAAAAAAATAGAAGCAGATTTAACTAGTGATTCAGATGAACTAATAAAACTGCAAAAATCAGAGGCTGACGAAGAAAAAGCTGGCTGAATATGAGATTTCTCAAGAAGAGGTTACTGTGCCCCCTTCTCATCACTCATCAGACCAATCAGAGTACAATGCCCCATTTGGGATGTACCTTACAAGACACCTGCAACAGCTGGAAAGACCACAGAAGTACCTCACCAAGAGGATTACTGGCCTCAAACATATGCCCTATGCAGCCCGATTGAATAAACTCCAGCTGTACTCGGTTGCATACCGCTTACTCAGAAGTGATCTCTGCCTGACATACAAGGCCATGTCCAACTCAGAATTGATGGACATGCTCCACCTAAAAAAAAAAAAACAAATCCCCAAGAGCCACAAACTCTAGGGAATCTAAACCTCACCACAAGGATAAATAGAACGTGCTGGAGGGATAGATTCCTGTCCCAGAGGCTCCCCATGTTTTGGAACAGGATTCCAATCTACATTAGGCAGAACCCCTTACTAACACACTTCAAGAGAAACCTTGACGAGTAGATGGGAAACAGAAAATTTACCCCGGGGATCACTGCAGTGGCTCTGCTGGACAGAGGCATAGGGAACTAATGGCTCTGCTGGACCGAGGCACAGGGAACTAATCTAAGGGGGCAGCGAAAGCCAACACATTCTGGCTAGGCTTATAGATGCCCTCGGGCATGCAGAGAAAACTTAAGATTTTGTACTGTACTAGAGAAACTGGAAGAAACAGACTGTATTTAATTTTATGAAAGCACAAATGAACAACTGGACTGGTAATCCACAGAAGAATTTGTTAATTGAAAGGGTGCATAGACTGTATACACCATGAGAAAACAGCCAAGACCTATATTAGCAAAGATGCAATCATACCAGCAGAAAGAGTTGATCCTGACAAAACTGTGGCGGAAGGAGGAAAGTATTAAAAATTGGTTGAAAATGATTACTCGCTGTACACCAGGGCACAAGAGAAGCAAATTTATCCCAGCAATCAGGGAATGTCAAGAAGCAAGTGTGAGACTCAAGCTGCTGTATCCAGCTTGTCTTCAAAGTGTTTTTTTCCCCTCAAGAATCAAAGTAATTTTTTGATGTACAACAGGCTAAGGAAGACAAAAAAAAAATTATCCAAAAAAGTGAGCCAGCAAGCTGAAGGGGACTCTGCTTCACATTCTTTGCCAGTGAAACATTTTCCAATGTTCCAAGGGAAATGTTTGAGAGAAAAAAAGCACAGGACTTGACTAGAATAATCAGAAGTACCTTGGACTTGAATCAGAGTCTGGTGTTGAGAGATAGAAATGAACATGAAGATGACCAGCAACTTTGAAATTAGTGCATAAATGGAAGACTATCATGTTATCACATTTGTGAAATACGGTTTTGCAAGAAAAAATGGTTGAAAAACACTGGACTTTTGTTGATTTTGTTAAACCTGTAAAACATATAACCCACTTTTTATCATTAATGTTTAGAAGGACTCTAAAAGGGGGAACTAATGAAGTACATCAATTTTTGTTCATATTAATATTTGTATAAAATATTGCATGATATCAACTGCATGTTATATACAGTAAAACAGTTTTGTGTAGTGTGTAGTCAGGGGTATTTTAAATATGAAGGGAGTCTTTTCAGTGACTGTTGTATGCGTTAACGTTATTAAAGTAACCAAGCACTTTTTTAGTTGTAAGAAATCAAAGTTTTGTTTTGTAAGCATGCAGGCTTTAAAAATAAGACAAAATGATGAAGGCCATTAAAATGCTAAGCTTCTTACAACTGCAAAGATATTAGTTTGCTTCCCACTGGCAAATGAACTGTGGAGTTGAGATATCTGGAGCCCAGGGCAGCTGTGCATTCCTGTCTGAGTGAAATTTACAGACTCACAGATGAGTATATTTTCATGCATACAAGCTGTCTGTAGGTGCAAGTAATTGTTGTTGTTGTCTTTCAGCTTTTCCCGGTTAGGGGTCGCCACAGCGGAACTCCGGTCTGCTAATGATTGGCAGTTGATTTTTACATACTGAGTTGCCAGCCTTGACGCACAACCTTCAACGAAGGCACGCCCATTCACGCATGTCTCCATGCAGAAGACGCTCTAGCTGAGAATCGAACCGGACAGCGTCTTACTGTGAGGCGGCAACACTACCGCAGCACCACCACCGCAGCTATAAATCCTGAGAATTCTGAGTATTCTTTGCTGAGTAAAATATAAAATTTAAAGGTACAATGGCAAGCTTCATTGAAAAAATTAAATGTGAAATTATGGGCCATAAATAAGAGGTAACAACCTCTCTAGCAGTCCTAATACTTTAATGCTGTTTATAGAACAGTGTACAATTTAGTTTTATTTAAAGATAGAAAGTACACTTTTTGTTAGGGCTAAAAGTTAGTTTTCTGAGAGAATATCAGCTGTTTTTTATATCTGGGTGGTGAGGAATGGTAAAAACAGAACAGAGAGCAATCAGTGTAAGTGGAATCACAGACTATAGCATGAGTAACACTAAGTTTAGGTTAGATATACCTGTAGGTGCAGCAATCAGTTTGAAGCAATTGTTCACCTCTGGAGGGTTAAATGTTATGTTTTGAAGATGTACATATCTTTCTGTGTCTGTTCCAAGTTAAAAGGGGATTGGATTGTTTTGTATTTAGTTTTTTTGTTTTCATTAAAACAAAAAGTCTTGAAAAATGTGACAGAGATTCAAATGGAGATAAGAAATAACTAAACAAAAGATCAGCCTGCCAAAAATTAATATATGCGTGTAACATGAACGCTGGAAATACACATTCAAAAAATGTCATGTATAATAGATGGGAACAACAGCTTTTATCATGATGGCTATGCTGTCCATATTATCCTGGAATATGAATGGCCTTACAGGTATTGATAAAAAGGAAAGACTACTGAATTATAAGAAAACAGAGTGCAAATAATAATGCTGCGGGAGTCACATTTGGAAAGAAACGAGAACGAGAATTTCACAAAGAGAGGATTTCATAATGTATATTCATCAAAATGTCAGGGATGGAGGAAAAGGGGGTAATTATACTAACTGCTAAAGGGGCTTCAATAGTAATATATAAGGAAAATGAGTCATAAATGGTAGATGTGTGATACTAAGGGGCTACTGGCAAGGAAGGAGAATTTTAATGGCATGTATTTATACTCTACCACAAACTATTATGGGGTTTAAGAAATAATCCGCTTTCAGCAGAGAATCTTTTTTACGTGGGGACTGGAATTTGATTTGCAATAAGAGGATGTATCAGGGGGACCTAGAAGGGAAAATATAACAAAAGAGGACAGATTTCTGAAGAAATTAATGAAAATATTTGGTATGGAAGATATGAATTCAGTAGCAGGAACTCGGACAGAATTTACATATTATTCCCCAAAGTACAGTAACTGGGCTAGACTAAATAGAAATTACATTTCAGAGGAACATGTACATTTAATTAAAAGATTCAACACACAACCAATATTTATTTCTGATCATACACCAATAAAAACTAAAATAAAAATGCAGGGTAATGAAGTGAAAATACGACACTGTCACTTTCCTACCTACCTGTTAAGAGAGAGGAATTTAAGGAATGTGTCTGGAAATTATTTGAGTTATTAGGGAAGACAGAAATATCTTCAAAAGTTATAGCTAGTGACTGGTATAAAATAAAAATGAAGTTTAAAAAAAGGATTGAAATAAAAGAGAATAATATGGTTAAGAAGTAAAAGAAATTGCTTAGAGGGACAGACAGATGCTACAAGCAATGCAGAATAAGGAGAATCTCACAGAACAAGAGGAAGAACAAATGCAGATTGCTATAATGGGGTATCTGGATAATATGCACAAGTTTAGAAAGATTGCAGTAAAGCAACTATTTTGATAACTCCATGGCACAGGGACTTCCAGGATGGCTGCACATTGAGTAACAGCTTAATTTCAGCCCTCCCTGTGTGAAAACAGAAACTCAGAAGTGTGTGTCCGTAAACTCATATTTCTGGGTACATTTCAGTAATTGGCTACTAAGTGCACTACCTGGATACCAGCAAAAAAGAAATTCAGAGAACCTGAAAGAAAATCAGTCAAAAAAGGTGAGGAAAAACACTGATTGGAAAGAATTCTGCAACTGTTCAACAAAAAGCATTACAAGCTACAATTTTGGTGGAAGACATAACTTCCTATATCCTAGAGGAAGAAATAAGAGCTGATTAAAATAAATAAAACACTGATGGAATATAGCAATTCAAACAACAAAAAGCTGGAAAAAATGGAAGAAGCTTTAAACGCTTTAAACAGATATTCAGATGAGGTGATAAAACTGCAAAAATCAGAGGTCGAAATGAAGAAAAGGCTGGCTGAGTAGGAGACTGCTCAAGAAGAGATGTTTCAAAAAATAAAAGAATTAGAGGACAGAGCACATAGGGAAAACCGGAGATTTTCTGCTGTACCAGAGAAGCTGGAAGTAGCAGACTATATTAATTTTATGAAAGCACAAATAAGCAACTGGACTGGTATTCCACAGCAGGAGTTATTAACTGAAAAGGCACATTGTGTGTATGCTCCAAACCTGGCCATGAAAAATCAACCTAGACTTTAACAGTAAACATGCAACCCTACTTGCAGAAGGAGTTGATTCTGAAAAAGTTGTGGCAGGATGACAAAGTATTAAAAGTGGGAGACAGTAGAGTGTTTGTGGAAAATGCTTACTTACTGTACGCCAGGCATACGAGGAGTAGATTTATTCCACTAATCTGGGAATGTTGAGAAACAGGCATGAGATTCAAACTGCTGAACCCAGCTATCTTCAGAATATTCTTTCCTAGAGGGGCAAAATCATTTTTTGACGCAGAATATGCTAAGGAGGAAATACAAAAGTTTGACCGACAAAAAGTGAGCTGTGAAACAGAAGGAGACTCTGCTTCTTTGTTCTTCTGGTAAGGAGAGTGACTGTGCCAGTGAAACCTTTTGCAATATTTCAACAGAAAATGCTTGAGATACAGAAAAAAAGCACAATAGTTGATTAGAAGAACTGACAGTATGTTGGAAAAGAAGCAGAGACTGGATATAGGAGATGGAGATAAACAGGAATACAGCCAGCAACTCAGAAATCAACAAATAAATGTGGGATTACAAAGCATTAATTATATTTGTGAAACAATACAGAAGAAAAAACCTGGACCTGGACTTTTCTGACTTTGTTAAACTTGTAGAGGACTCTAAAGCATATGCCCTACTTCATGCCATTAATGTCTAAATGAACACTTAGGAGAAGGGAAGAGGAGGAAGAGAGTTAACTGTCAATAAAACAAAATTTTATTCTTAACAGTAGTACTTTTATGATGCAGAATATAATCTGCATGCTATAAAGTAAACTTTTCTCAGTTATTTTCAAGTGTAATAGGGATTCTAAACAAGTGTCCCTGCTTTTTCCTTCTCTCTTTCTCCTTTTTCAGTTTTAAGAAATGCAGGCACAGCAATGTAAAAAAGAAGAAAATTCTGGATAAGAGAGCACAATACAAGAAAACCTTTTTTTTTATTTTTGCATAGGAGAATGACTGGATCAAGACTCTTTGCTTGATCTACTAACAAGTTGTAAGATAAAGCAAATAAATAAAAAAAAAGAACATTGAATATAATAAAGCTTACTTCTAGCAAATAAATATATGCTTGTAGAAGCAACAGACCTGCACTAACAGCCATAATTACTGCTTACTTACAAACCTTTACTTACATACTGGCTACTTTATTCATGAAGCCCATACTCAGGTAATAATGTTGGTACATTTACAGCCCCTTTGCCTGATGCATGAAAAACTAATTACCAAACAAAGGTATAAATGGTGCACTGTTATAATGCCATCCTCAGGCATGTAACTAAAATGTCCTGACCTCACAGGATTCTTGTCTACAATCTTACAGCGAGGCAAATGTTGACTGCATACAGCTAGATCCATATTTAAGTACACACTTGCAATATACCAACAGTCTCACTGAAGTACTCACGTAAGGCATATTTAAAGACCAATATTAGGGTTTAGGCAAAACAATATTTAAGGTACCCATTCATAGTGTATTAACAATGGGTGTGCTTATCTGCAGACTACATCTGTCCAGACTTCCACATTTTTAATACATTTACATGTTACTGTTTAATAGATAACCTATGTAGCAATTCTGTTTTTTTTCCCTAGAGTTATCACTTAACATGTATATAAACATCAAGAAAGTGTTTCAAGTAATCATACACACCAGTGCAAAGGCAAAAGTCTACACAGGAATACCTGCAGCATGTGTCCGCATCATGAGGATCTGCATGGGACACAGGAGCAATTAAGAAAGTAGGTATGAAAGACAGCCATGTCAAAAGTTACTCCTGATATGAGGACCAAATTCAGACTTCAATCATTAAGGAAGGGCACACAATGGAAAAAGCAGCAGCTGGTGTGGACTTCCTACCTGAATACAGGCTAGGTGAAAATAAAAACTCTGCTAAACAACAGGAACAGTACAAATCATGAAAGCACTCTTCCCATGGGCTAACAGAATGACACAATGGCAAACAAATAGGCCTTGAAAGATGTTTATAATGGATATGAGACAATTAAGAGAATTATACTCCCCAATTTAACAATTAAGACAGTTGAAACAATTAAACAATAAAGAAGACAATGAAATAAATACAATAAACACCTTTTCTGTATTACAAAAAAGGAAACTAAAAAACTCGCATACATAACCTAAACAATTACAATGTTAAACTTCAATAGTTGCAAAAGACTTTTAATATTAAATTGTGTTAACATTATCAAGATAATAGAAAGATATTGGACGCCTTTGTCTGGATTGAAGGAATTCAGTGGTTTTTCCACAACCCAAGTTTGTTTTTCGGAAGGACATGGCGGATGTTAGAAAAAGGTAATTCATTCAATACTTGCAAAGCCAGTGGCAATTTTAAATGTGGGAGATGTTCCACCTGCACTCACATTTTAACCACAGGTAACAGGATTGTCATTATAATTGTTTTTCTACCAACATCATATACATTGCTAAATGAAGACCTGCAGAAGATTTAGAGACAGGATTAGGGAACATCTCTTGGACATACAACATCTTAGACCAACTAAATAGCCCACAGTGATCACAAATTCTATTCTGTGTCATACAACAGTATGTAAAAGATGCACAGGAGAATCAGTCTGAATGAGTTTATCTCTATAAAACCTTATTTAAGGCTCCAACACACATTAGGGTAGTATTTTAGTTAACACATATTATACCTACACTTTTTAAATCACAACAAGGTTTTTATTTTATTTTTATTTTATTTTTTGTTTTTTTTTTTTTTTTCATTTTTATTTTTATTTATTTTTTGTTGCTTCATATATACATAATTTATTTTACTTTCACATAGAAATTTTAACATTATTTAATATTTAACATTGTAATTGTTTAGGTTATGTATGTGAGTTTTTTAGTTTCCTTTTTTGTAATACAGAAAAGGTGTTTATTGTATTTATTTCATTGCCTAGGTCAGTGGTGGAGCACTGGTGTTTTTTGTTTGTAATAAAGCTGGTTGGAAGTGCCTTGTTACTCCGTGGATTAAATTTTTTTGGTTGGTGTTGGTTACCTGGTAACAATTAAGAGAATGCCAGCTAAGGAAATACAATCTAAAAGATATAGCACTACTAAAAAGCAACATTGCAAAACATGGATTTGACTAAAGTTGATCAGAAAATAGAGTAGCTTTGTGAAAATCTATAATCAGTATTTTATTTTTGAAGGGGGCCAATGTGGACCACATCACTCATGGATGGAGGGGAGTGCTGAATCCCTTGCACTCCACCAACAATACAATTAACTCAGAGCTAATGCATGTTGGAGGTACGGGACACTTGCCTAAGTAGAGCAGCCAGAGCCAGAATAGATTTTTCTAAGAGCTTCAAAAAAATGCTTTTTTCCTTTAAATAAAAGCTTTTCTTCTGTATCAGACAGTCTTTTCTCTGTATCACTGCTACAAACTTTAGGAAAAACTTATGGCAATATGTTGTCAATGCCTGCACATTTTCATCATAATTTTATTAGCAGGTCCCCTAAAAAACTGATTTACCACTACCTTAACAAATGGAAAAACCATATTGGGAGGTATACTATATGAAAAATCCAAGGTGACCAGTGGTGTTCCCACAAGTTTAGTTACTTAGCCACCTGTTATACAGCTTTCTTTTCTGAAGGCCAAGTAGGCTAAATTTTCTGAATTACTATCAACACACATAACTGCAAGTTAGCCAGCATTCCATATAGCCTGCAGTTATGGAGCTCTGTAGAGTGCATTAGCCAACACACTCATGGCATACTAACCATAACCTGTCACCACTGCTGCAGTCTTCTTGGGTGGGGGGCATCCTTTACTACTGTACCACTGAAGGCAATGCCCTAAAAACAGACTGTTTTGAACAGTAGACAAAAGCTATCATTTTGGGCAGGGTACTTCTCTGACTCACAGGCAAGCTTCTGAACTATAGCATATTATTAACCAATATAGTGAATTGTGATCAAGTCACCACTGTCTCACATTTAAACAACTTTATCCAGCCAATGTATTTAGTTTTTTGTTTGATGGTTTTCATTAAAACAAAAAGTCTTCAAAAATGTGACATACGTCCAAAATGAGATGAGAAGAAATATCAGAAATATCAGACTGCGAAACACTAGTGTGTGCATTTAGCACAAACGTTGGGAAGATGCATTTAAAGAAACAACATGTATAGCAAGTGGAAACAACAGCATTTTTTAAATAATGACTACACTACACTAGCTATATTATTTTGGAATGTAAATGTCTTTACAGCCAGAGACAAAAAGGAACTGAATTATATTAATAAATGCAGAGTGCAAATACCAATTCTACAGGAGACACATTTGAAAAGAAATAACCATGTGAATTTGACAAAGAAAAGATTTTCAATGGAATATTAGGGACAAAGGAAAAGAAGAGTAATTATACTAATTGCTAAAGGGGCTCTAATAGTGATATAAGATGAAAAAATGCATTAAAGGTAGATTTGTGTAGTAAGGGGCTATCAGTAAGGGAGAAGGATTACACTGGCATGTATTTATATTCCACCAAAAATTGCTATTATGGAGCTCAAGAAATTCTGGGGAAAAATAATCAGACTTCAGCAGGGAATAATATTTATAGGTGGGACTGGAACTTGATTTGCAACAGTGATGATGCATTAGGGGGCCAAAGAAATGACAACATACAAAAGAGGATGGATTTCTGAAGAAATGTATGAAAATACTTGGAAGTTGTGAATTCAGTAGTAGGAACTCGGACATAATTTACATCTTATTCTCCAAGGTACAATAACTGGGTTATACTAGACAGAAATTATATATTTCACAAGAACATTTGCATTTAAATGAAACCTTGTCACACAACCAATAACTATTTCAGGTCATGCACCACTAAAAAACAAGATAAATGCGTGGTAATGAAGTAAAATTGAGACACTTGCAATTTTCCACCTAACTGTTAAAAAGATAGGAATTTAAAGAATAGGTAATAGAAATTATTCAGGTGTTATTAGGAAAGATAGAAATTTTTTCAAATGTTATAGCTAGTGAGTGGAATAAAATTAAAATGGAGTTTAAAATAGGGTAGAAAGAGCACGAGATATGGTTAAGAAGTAACAGGAATTAATTACGGGTACTGACAAAAATACTGCAGAATAAGTGAAATCTCACAGAAAGGGAAGAGATGCAAATGCAGAGTACTAAAGAGAAAGAGAGTATCTGGATAATATGCACAAGTTTAGAAAGATTGCTGTTAAGCGACTATTTTTGATAACTCCAGTGCACAAAAACTTTTAGCATGATGACGTAAGTAACATCAAGCAGAAATGGTTGCTGTCAAATACACTGAGCCTAAAATAAGAAAAATAAAATACAGTTGTGTAAGTGAATGTACCATAGCAGTAGATGTTCAAATGATCACTGCTGCACTAGCTATAACTACTTTTCAGGGCACCTTCCATGCACCGAATCCATCATGCAGCTCAAGCTGAGCTGACTAAAAGTAAATATTCCACAAAGCCCTTTAGAGCTTTGTTGCAAACAGGGAGGCTGAGTTCTGGAAGGACAAAGCTAGGAATAAAAATAAATGTCCACACACTGGCATGAAATACACTCCAAAAAACAAGGGGATGGAGGTAGGGAGCAGCTACTGTAGCCGTGAACATCTACTGTTATAGTAGGTTTACTTACCCAACTGTACTATCCTGATCATATTGATCACTCCTGCATTAGCCTTAACAATATGGGTAGATTACCATAGCTAAATAAATTTGGAAGGTGGAAGGAAAATAGCCCCAACAGCCCTTGGTGAATGGTCCTTGCAAAGCCTAATTTGGACCTAGAGAAGGAATCAAGATTACAGTGCTTTGCAAAAATATGTAGAGAGGATCAAGTTGTGGTTTCCATAATACTTGTAGAATCCATTCCTTTCCAAAAAGCTATAAATGAAGCAAAGGCCATGGTAGAGTAGGCCTTGACCCTGCCTGGAATAGTTTTGTTATGGTGAGCATATCTGGACAACCATCTGGACATAGATTGCTTTGACACAGGTTGTTCCTTTTTTTTCTTACTTTCACAAAAATTAACTAATCTGAAGATCTGAAAGACATAATTCTGTAAAGATAGTATTTGAGTTGTTTGTGAGCATCCAAAGCATGGAGTATCCTTTCTCCCTCATTTTCAGGTTCAGGAAAGAAAACATGGAGATGGATAATCTGGCTTAAAGTAAGCTCAGATGCCATTTTATTTTAAAACAAGGATTAGTTTTCAAAGAAACCTTTTCCCTCTGGAAAGGAGGGTAGGCTTGACCTACCATAACAATTTACAACTCAGGTACCCTTCCTGAAGAGGTCAGAGCTATCAGTAAAACTGTTTTCCATGTTAAGAACTTCAAGTTAGCCAGGTTAGCTGGTTCAAATGGAGCAAGTGCTCACTTCTGTAACACAAAATTGAAATCCTAAGGAGGGGTCACCAGTTTTCTTGGAAGCCTCTTATACAAAACCCATTTCAAAAATATTTTGACACAAGACTGCAATGAAAGAGGAGGATCCATGGGCAGACATGCTGAAATGTTTGATAAATGAACCTTGACAGAAGAATAAGAAAGGCCATAGAATAGTAACACACACAACTATTGTAAAACCAGAGAACAACTAGCCCTGAAAGGTGCTGGTTATGTTGTTGGCATCAACTAGAAAACCTTTTCCATTTGCTAATATACAATTTTCTAGTAGCAGATCTTCTTGCCTTCATTAGTACCTGCTGCACGTCCTCAGTAAACAGGTGCCTAAAAGGAATTAAGACCATATCATCTAGGAAATCAAATGAAGTTGATTGATGTAGGGGTGCATCAAACACACCTGTTCTTGTGTGAGGAAACTTATGGTAGTTAACCCTGGCCATTTCCAAAACAAAGAACAACTACTGTCTGGGCCAGGAGGGAGTCACCACAATTACCTTGGGAGATACCGTCTGAATCTTCAGAAGTACCCTGGATATTAGTGGAAGGGGTGGAAACTCTTACTCTGCGGTCACTGACTACTTTTGAGCAGAGAGGGGGAAGGGGTGACCTGTACTTAAGGATATCTGATGTCTGCACACAATTATTTCTCTTCTGACATACTCCAGGACTGGAATTTGAAAACAGAAGGGGTGTTTGATGCTGGAACCAAAGAGATATCAGATACAACTGTAGCTTTCTCATGTGAAGTCTTGCCAGGGCTATCGTGAAAATTATAAATACCATGAGAACCAAAATCCTGAGGTATTCTCTCGCAATGACCAAAGTTTGAGCTGAAAACCTTAGAAATGGATCTAGACATAGAGCTCATTTTATCCTGTGGGGAAAAAAGCTCTTTGAACTGAGGTGTCTAGCTGTCATCCTAATAACACAATCCTGTGTGAAGGAGTCAAGAAATAGTTTTGAATGTTCTCTTGGAATCCTAGAGCATGTAAGAGATCTCTCACCCAAGAGAGAGAGATTCCTGACACTTTGAAGAGGACTCTACAAAGATAAGAAGTTTAAATATGTAAAAATATGGATATCCTGTAACCTGCAATGACATATAGCCAGAACTACACACTTTGGTGTTCACAAAGGATAAAGAAGAGAACTGACAGTGTGATCCAGGCACACACAACCTTAAGAAATAATTGGAAGTGCGAATGAATAGGGATGTGATGATAAGCATCTTTTAAGTCTAGTGTTACCGGGAAACTTGAAAGAGGAAGGAAGAGGTAACATGTTGTGAAGTGTATCATTTTGAATTTGGACACTATCACAAAAATGTTTAAGAAAGAAAGATCCAAAACTGGTCTCTAAGCATTTTTTTCTTTCTTTCTTTGGCACTAGAGACATCCCTTGAATAAAAACCTTTCCCCATCTGGGAAGAAAGAACTATTCTATTACTCCTTGGAAGAGCATGTGATGAAGAACCAGTGGAAAGAACAGAGTCTGATCTGGGGGAAAAGAAATAACCCACTGGAAAGGGGGAATTTCGTCTCATGCCATCATAATCTTAATGAATGATGTTCAGATCCCATTTGTCTGAAACTATCTGTTGCCAATGAGAAAAATGGAGATTCAGTCTTTCTGGAAGAAAAAAGAGGCCAGTGTAGGATGGGGTCACAAGGTTTCTTGAAGAGTCATTCAGACTTGCTGGACTGTCCTTGGTTTTGGGAGGTTCGAGACTTCTTTTTGGAACCCGCTTGCTGTTTCTTCTTAAACATATGTTTACTTGCATTTTGCTGAGAATGTTTATTCTGTTTTTTGCCAAAATTGTACAAGGAGATACAAAATTCCTTGGAAAATTAGGGCTAAAAAAACCTTAGAAATTCCCTGGATCAGCTTTGCCCCTCACATCATACTTTTTTGATCACATCTTGATCACATCTGCAGCAGAGGGGCCAAACACTAAATCTCTATCAAAGGGTGAATTTAAAATCTCATTTTTATCATCTGGGAGGTTCCGGGAATGCAGTCATGCAAACCTACTCAAAACAGTACCACCAGCCATAGCCCTGGACAAAGTATCAGTCAGACAAACACACACACTGCAAACAATGAGTAATGACCTATGCAACAAAATAATAAATTATTTAAAGCAGATTTTCCTCACAAGAAAATGGTGATAAAACTTTCCTCATACTTTCACAACTAGTCAATATAAAATTCTGAAAATCAAACTTGCACAAATATATACTTTTTCCCCATATCTATCAGTAATTCTCTCATTCGTATCAGAAAGCGTAGGATTGGAATTAACTAGATGCTTAGTAGCAGTGAGATCAACTAGAGCTATAGCTTCTGGGTCAGGTTTGGGAATAAAAAATTTAAAAGAGTGAGGAACTTCTGTCTTTTTACGGACAGCTGGTTTGCTATCAGGAAAACTGCAGACTGTAATACACACATCCTCTAAACACCAGACAGAACAGGAGGACTGGGTGTAGGATCTGGGAAAATCCTTTTAGAACAACTCAGTATTTTTCCGAGGGACTGAGAAACCTCTATTTTCTCCCATAGAAAGCACTGGCACATTCTATAAACGGTCTCACAGAAAGAGAAACCTCCACAGCGAGAATCACAAAATGAGCTCTCCTTTGAGTCTAAATCAGAAATCTGAGGGGAAAAAAACTATCTGTCCCTGCATCTTTCTGTTCGGATAAATAATCTTGCATATCTTCAGGAAAAGAGGTCTCTCTCTTTCTTTCACCAGAAACTACTTTACAAGCAGGATCATTACCCTGAATTAAAACCTGATCCAGACCCAGTACACTACTCCTATCCAAAGAAATTTGACAAGGAGTAGATACATGCTTGGTTTTCTCTGTTCCTTTTTGGCAGGAAAAATAGGGCCAACCATGTTACTAAAGGCAGCAGCAGTACCCTCCCCAGGAACTGGCACAGCATTCTGAAACAAAAGGGAAACCTTCCTTTTCCCCCTTACCAGGACTGATGAGTGACTTTCCTTTCCCTCTGAGGGTACCCCAACAACCACAGAGAACATGGCTAAACCCCGGTCCATAGCGGCTGTAGGTGATACACAAGATGTATCCGGGGTAAAAGATGAGGGGACTGAGATACAACAAATGGTCACAGCAGAGTCACCCACCTGTGGCTGAGACAAATTGTTAGCTTGCTGTGGTGGCAAAGACTGTTAGCTTATTTTTTCTTTTTGTAGCTGGAAGGAGGACCATTTGTGAGACTGGTAGTCTGTTCCACTGTCAAGCCAAAAATGCTGCCTCTTTTCTGGGGAAGATGAGCAGCAAATGCTGTTAAACACTACCAGTCCACAAAAGTTACTTTTTTTTTAAAAGAAAAACACAATAAAAAATCACTTTAAAACACTATGCTTGCCATACTTAAATGACAAATTGTGTATGTGAATTTATATATATAGCTAATGCTAATTTGACTAAACAGAGGTTTAAGCAGCAAATCGAATGTAAATCAGGCAAACAAAATGAGGTGTGACCATTAGTTACCATGAGTCACACAAGTGGCTACATGAAGAAGGTTTATGAGATGCAAGACTATGGGCCATTTTCTGTCACTTCTGAAACCAAACAGGTTAAAAAAAATACTAATTGAACTAAAATAATGTGCAAAAAGCATTTTCTGGATTCAGTTATTAATATTTTATTACTATTTCAGATGTAGAACTGATGGGCAAGTAAAAATCCCAGTTCGTGGAACAATAGAGCTTTAAAACTGTATCACAGTAACATTGACACCTGTATCAAAGTACTACATACAGAAATTTCATGAAGCATCAGCAGTTGCATAAAGCAGACACTGAAATTTGTAGCACTGCAGGCAGAGTTTTAGGTTTCTAGGCTAGATGGCCCACAAATAATTAATCTGCTTAGTGGAGCTGTGGTATGTGAAATGGGCTCAACTGAAACAATAAATTAAGTCAGTGTAGAGGTGTTTGGTGAAACTGACCAACTTGACTGTGTAACAGTTAAGATCCAACAAAAAACACATGCTGTTAACTACAGTGAGAGGGGGGTGTCAGTTCCTTTGTTGCCCAAAGCAGAAGCAGAACTTAAACAAATGCAGATCTTGACTTTTTCAAAGTGTAACTAAAAGGACTCAGTGGTGTACTCCCCATAGTTGAAGCAATTACAAATAACAGTGGAATGAGAATTTTGTTTTGCCTTAAAAAGGCTTAACAATGTTGTTGTAAATGAAAGGTTTAAAATACCGCTGTTAGAAGTCACAGCACCCAAGCTAGTTAATGCAGAACTGTTTTCTACACTAATTGCTCCCCGTGGTTTCTGGCAAATACCTTTAAAAAATACACAGCCAAAAGCTGAAAATGTTCATTACCCCGTGGGAAGATTCAAAAGGCTAACATTTTCTATAACCTCAGCACTTAAGATTTTCAATCATAAAATGATTAACTCAAGGGTCTAGATGGTAGTGCTGTTATAGACATGCTAATATTTGGTCCAGAGAAGCAAACATGATTTGAAGTTAAAGGCAATGCTACAGATAATCAAAGATCCAGGCCTTAAGCTTAATGAAGACAAATTCTACTTTAGTAAAATAAAGCTTCAGTATTTTGGACACCATATATGCGCTTGTGGTACTGGATCAGATGCAAGCATGATTCAAGCAACACCGGAGATTAAAAAACACCTTGTGCAACTGAGTTAAGACAAGCTCCAGGCATAATTAATTATTTGGGCAAGTTTGAACCCTTCACAATCCTCAGTCCTTTAACAGACATGTTAAAGAAAATTGTGCAATGGTCTTGGGGGCATGTTCACAGTCAAGCATGTGCTAAAATCAGATAAATACTTTTATCAACTCAACTGCAAAATTGCTATGCTATCACTGAACAATTAATCATGTGTATGGATACTAGTACCTTTGGCCTAGGAGCACTGTTACATTGCAGGCATGAACAGGTGTTACTATAGCCCATTTTTCTAGAAAGTTAGCCAATGCTAAACAGAGATATTCTGAAATTAAAAAAAAGTATGTCTTGCAAGCATGTGGGCATGCAAAAAAGTTTTCCAGATACCTATTAGGGTTACATAGGTTTCTAGCTCTAGAGCGACCATTAAACCATTTGTTCCATTAATTCCTATGGTCTCAACAAAGTGCAACCAAGTTGTCAGAGACTGTTAATGAGACTAAAAAGGTTCAATGCAAAAGATAAATATGCACCATGTAAAACAACTTGTTGCAGATATGCTGCCCAGAAATCCTATATGTAAAACATAATCCAAAACCAAAAGTGATGTTGCAGCTTGTGTACAAAACATAATGATGACAAGGCTTGTAACCCCAAAAAGACTAGAAATACTTATGTTAGCTAGGATCTACTTCACTTACCCAAATGGCCACATCACAGACTTTCACTTCGGCGAGAAGAAAGGACTGACAAACTAGAAGATCAACATCCAGAACACTGACTTTCAACTGGAGGTAAGTAACCGCTTAGCCATCCAAAAAAAAAAAATGAACAGAGGAATCCCACCCATGTGGGGGGGGTTGCCCCCCACACCCCCCTAACTAAATATACCAACTCCGAGATCGCACTACCATGGGGGTGAGGGGCAAAGTTCAACAGGATGGCCAAGCAGTTACTTACCTCAAATGGAATGTTGGTGTTCCAGATGTCGGTCCTTTTGTCTCTGTGAAGTAAAAGTCACTGATGTGGCCATTTGGGTAAGTGAAGTAGACCCGTTAGCTATTCAAAATAATTCCATATTGCAAGCTATCTAGTATGTGTGCAATGGACGACCAATTCGTTGGGACTTAAAACAAGCAGTTTATGTAGAAGTACTACATAGTCAGAACACATCTGAGCACAATGACTTACTGCTACACCAAGACAGAAATGTAGTGCTACCTAAATCAATGAGCAGAAGTGCTACTTCAAATTCATGAGGGTAATCAGGGTTTCAGAGAGTGCAGATAAATAGCCAAAATGTCCATGTGGTGGCTAAACATAAACCAAAACATTGTCAACTTAATGACAAAGTGTCAGTTCTGTATTTGCAGAAACGTGAACCTTTACCAATGCCATCACCCCAGGGTCCTCGTCAAAAAACAGCCACGGACATATGTGAATTTGAGGTCAAAACTGTCAAACTGCCTTGTTGTTTCTCTTGACTACTCTTCACATGACACTGAAATAATTCATATGCCAAATATAACTAGTCAATAAATAATAGGTATATTCAAGACTATGTTCTCAAGGTACAGTATACCAATAGAATTAAAGACAACTGTATGCAATTTGTATCCAGTGAATTCCAACAATTGGCAGCTGACTACTGTTTCAGTCGTACTAGATGAACTCCCCAATATGCATAATCAAATCATGAAGTTGACAGAATAGTAAAAACTGCCAAAAAGATACTAATGCAAACTGATCTGTCCAATGCTCTAATAGTTTATCAATCTAATCTACATATTGCCCCCAGAGTAAGTCCTTCCCAACCAATACTTGAAAGACAAATACAAACTGACACACAAATGTTGCAGTCAAAACTTAAACCAAATGTTATACAGCTATTAAGAGCAATAACTGAAAAACTATTGTTTAATACAAAACATTTTATGATCAACATCTTTCTGCACACCTGCTACCTGTCCTACAAACCTGGTCAAGCTGTCCATCCTAAAATTAGAGAGGTAGAGAAAATGGGACACTACAGGCTTAACAGCGCAGAAAACAACAAAATATGTTCCTATGTGGTACAAACTAAAGATAGGACCCACAGTTTGACACAATAGGTGAGAAATTCTGTCAATTTCTGATGAGTGTCAAAATGAATACGGTGTTGCAGAAAACTAAGTGAATATGAACCAAAAATAACCAAACTGATGTCTGGCAAATTCATTCCTGTACCAATAACTAATCTACCTCAACTAAGTATTCAAGACAAGGGTGGAAGCTAAAGTTTGACTGTCCACAACAATAGACTGTACTGTCCGGTCTTTGCAATCGAATGTTCCTATTCCTGATCCTGTTGACTATGTTTTGCCTAGTGAATGCAAACGTTTTAATGAGAGTCATAAAAATGTGTCTGGAAGTTTTCCTCTTGCAGTGGTTCCAGAGTTTGAATAATTTGTATCTCCCAGAGTAGCAGGGCCATATGTGTACCATAATATTATAAATTCAGTGCATGGGATAGCCGAGTAACTGCGTCCTCTGTAAAATGTTATATACTACTGAATTGCTTATATTCAATGTCTTCTCTTTTGCAGGTTCATTCCAGACTGCTGAATGCATAGGTGTCTGCACTGTCATATATGTTGGCCAGTAATCACTCGTGAAGTCACGCGTGCAGACTAGAAATTTTACATGCTCCTTAAAGAATGGAGACCAGTAATTGTACATAAACCATGATGCATACAGGCCAGTAACTGTTCAAGTGCCATCATACATACATGCCATTAATTTTTTATGTGCATCATTACACATGCAAAGTTCAATAGCCACATGTGCTGTCACACATGCAAGCAAACACTGGCAATCATTTGCGTTCTCACAAAGCAACAGTGCACAGGCCAGTAATCATGTGTTCTCTCACACGAGGGCCAGCACACGCAGGCCAGCAATCCCATGTGCTGTCACACACACGGGCCACCAATCGCATGTGCTGTCACCCACCTACACTGGCCAGCAATCGTGTGCGCTGTCACACACACAGGCCAGCAATTGCATGTGCTGTCACACACGCGGGCCAGCAATCGCATGTGCAGTCACACATGCAGGCCAGCAATCGCATGTGCAGTCACACATGCAGGCCAGCAATCGCATGTGCAGTCACACATGCAGGCCAGCAATCGCATGTGCAGTCACACATGCAGGCCAGCAATCGCATGTGCAGTCACACATGCAGGCCAGCAATCGCATGTGCAGTCACACATGCAGGCCAGCAATCGCATATGCTGTCATACATGCAGGCCAGGAACTGAATGTGCTGTCATATATGTGGGTCATTAAGCACATGCACTATCATACTCATACATGCATGCCATAAGATGCTCACAAGACTCTAATCAAACACTAGTTCACATACAGTGTCACAGCCTCCTTCTCTCAATAGATTCATAGGTGTATACTAGGCTGACCACTAGGGCCTTTATAAGCCTAGCCATGCAACCAAAATGTGACCTATAAATTGGATTTATACAGGGGGTGTTCTACTGAATGCCTCTGTCCATCAGAGACATACTCACCAGACCTGGTGTGAATTTCCGATTACCCATCCACTGGTCCAAGTTGGGCTTAAATACAGTTAGGGAAGAACTCTGCTTCACATGGATGGGGGAACAACATGTTTCACAGAATGGGAATTCCCTGAGAAACCTCTCTCTCCAACATATCCTATTTATGTCGCAAGCAAAATTTAGGTCTTTTGATCAAGAAGTTCTCATGCTGGTTTGCTTTGCAGATGAGCAAAAGGTTCACAAAAAGAGGGTTCAGGAACACATTGCACACCAAGCAAACATCACATCTTAGAAATCTGTATGATACCAAGTAAAGAAACAGGTCTTTGAGGAGATCAGCATAGGGCATTGTGTTAACTCGTATTCTTTTTGTAAGGAACCTTTGTATACGTCCCAGTTGCATGTGTCTGGTCAGGTGCACACTGAAGGGGGCAGTATACTTTATGATGGGTCTGATAAGGGCAGTGTACAGTGGTACGATTACCTCTCTGGACCTAGATACCATATTTATTTATTTGCTTTATTTTACTTTTGTTTACCAGGATAGTCTGACTGGGTCGCATGACCGGTTTTCAACAGAGGCCTGGGGAGAAAAGCTACAGCAGTTAAATCAACAATTAATCACATGATACATTGATAATATAAATGTATATACATAACATAGTGGGTTAATAACTTGTATATAATTCAAACATTTAGTTTGTAACAGAGATGCAGTATATGTAGGTTTTTTTTTTTTTGTTTTTTTTTTTACTTAGAAGTTGTGCAACACAGAAGGATTTTCTTACTGTCTTGGACATGTGTTGGTTGAAGGCTAGGTCCCAGATCCCTGACTAGAGAATCACCTTTTATGGTTGTTTTACTGATGACAGTCACCCGGGGTGGCTGACTTCCTAAAAGGTAATATATCGTATTTCTTGGTATTGAGATTTAAACCATGGCTTTGGTACCATGTGTTTGTTTATGTTA
This sequence comes from Protopterus annectens, assembly GCF_019279795.1. Lineage (NCBI taxonomy): Eukaryota > Metazoa > Chordata > Ceratodontiformes > Protopteridae > Protopterus > Protopterus annectens. The sequence continues at coordinate 205,654,471 of NC_056733.1, forward strand.
GACCTTCCTGATGGGTATTCACATCTTGGGGAGATTCAATGACTGCTCCCAATTCGCAGTCATCTGTGAACTTGGTCAGCCAGAGACCTTTGATATTAGCGTTGATCTCCAAGAAGTAGATGCTAAACAGGAGCAAGCCCAGTACAGAGCCCTGAGGGACTCCACTGGTGACTGGCCTCTTTGTGGAGCTGGCTTCACTTATACAAACCTCTTGGGTACTATCCATATGCCGGCTATCTAGTGAGTCATAAATGTGTTTATACCTATTTCTGTAAGTTTGTTTACAATGCCTGAGTGAAGAATTTTATCAAATGGTTTAGCCATATCTAGGTAGGCAGTATGTACTGTTTTCCCCTCATCTACTGCCTTAATGACCTTTTCAAAGTTGTCCACCAGGTTCGTAAAGCATGACTATTTTGACAAAGCCAAACTGGGATGGATCCAGTGTCTGGAGGTCTCCTATGTCTTTCATAATTACCATGGTAATTCTTTCCACAGTTTTGCAAATAATACTAATCAAATTAATGGGTCTAATTTCTAGGATCTGATGAAGGTCCATGCTTATTTACTTACTGTCATTTGATTACTGGGAAAGTCCAACTAGGTAGAAGCACATTTTCAGTGCAGGCCCGAGGAGAAAAGCTCCAAAATATTAGAAAATATTTTAAGAAAAACAAGTTATGTACTTGCCATAACGTTCCATCTGTGTTGTCCATTTTTATTCTTCCTCAACAATTGGGTGAGGAAAAGGAGACCCGGTGGTTGAATGAGGAAATACAAGAGAGTATACAGAGGAAGAGGTTGGCGAAGAAGTAGGACTGTCAGAGTGATGAAAGTAGACATGAGTACAAGGAGATGATGCATATGGTGGAGAGAGAGGTGGCTAAGGATAAGGCGTATGGTGAGTTGTATGAAAGGTTGGACACTAAGGAAGGAGAAAAGGACCAGTACCGATTGGCTAGACAGAGGGACCAAGCTAGGAAAGATGTGCAGCGGGGCAGGGTGATAAAAGATAACAAGGGAAATGTACTTGCAAGTGAGAAGTGTGTGTTGAGCAGATTGAAAGAGTACTTTGGGGGGGCTGATGAATGAACAGAAAGAGAGAAATTGAAAACATTGGACAATGTGGGGATAGTGAATCAGGAAGTGCAATGGATTAGCAAGGAGTAAGTAAGGACAGTTATGAGGAATGGAAAGACTGCTGGTCCAGATGACATGCCTGTTGAAGCATGGAGGTGTTTAGGAGAGATAGCAGTGGAGTTTTTAACCAGATTGTTTAACGGAATCTTGGAAAGTGAGAGGATGCCTGAGAAGTGCAGAAGTAGTAGAGCTGTAGGAACTACAGAGGGATAATACTGATCAGCCACAGCATGAAGTTATGGGAAAGAGTAGTGGAAGCTAAGTTAAGAAGGAAGGTGATGATTAGTGAGCAGCAGTACAGTTTCATACCAGGAAAGAGCACTAGAGATGCAATGTTTACTCTGAGGGTGTTGATGGAGAAGTATACAGGTCAGAAGGAGTTGCATTGTGTCTTTGTGGACTTAGAAAACACATATGACAGGGTGCCTGGAGAGAAGTTGTGGTACTGAATGAGGAAGTCGGGAGTGGCAGAGAAGTATGTAAAAATGGTACAGGATGTGTACGAGGGCAGTGTGACACTGGTGACGTCTACGGTAGGACTGACGGATGTGTTCAAGGTGGAGGTGGGATTACATCAAGTATCAAATCTGAGCCCTTTCTTATTTGCAATAGTGATGGACAGGTTCACAAATGAGATCAGACAGGAGTCCCTGTGGACTATGATGTTTGCGGATGATATTGTGATTTGTAGTGAGAGTACGGAACAGGTAGAGGAGACTGGACAGGTGGAGATATGCTCTAGAAAGGAGAGGAATGAAGGTCAGCAGGACTAACACAGAATATGGGTGTGTGAATGAGAGGGAGGAATGAAGAATGGTGAGGATGTAGGGAGCAGAGATGGTGAAGGTGGATAAGTTTAAATACTTGGGATCAACAGTTCAAAGTAATGGTGAGTGTGGAAGAGAGGTGAAGAAGAGAGTGCAGGCAAGGTGGAGTGGGTGGAGAAGTGTGTCAGGAGTGATTTGTGACAGACAGGTACCAGTAAGAGTGAAAGGGAAGGTCCACAAGATGGTAGTGATACCATTTATATTATACAGGTTGGAGATGGTGGCACTGACGAAAAATAGGAGCCAGAGCTGGAGATGGCAGAGGTAAAGATGTTAAGATTTGCATTGGGTGTGACAAGGATGGACAGGATAAGAAATGAGTATATTAGAGGGTCAGGTTGGACAGTTTGGAGACAAAGCCAGAAAGAAGAGATTGAGTTGGTTTAGACATGTGCTGAGGAGAGATGCTGGGTATGTTGGGAGAAGGATGCTAAAGATGGAGTTTGCCAGGTAAGAGGAAAAGAGGAAGGCCTAAGATAAGGTTTACAGATGTGGTGACAGAGGACATGCAGGTGGTTGGTGTGACAGAGCAAGATGCAGAGGACAGGAAGAAATGGAAACAGATAATCTGCTGTGGTGACCCTTAATGGGAGCAGCAGTAAGGAGGAGGAGGAAGTTTGGATCTGATCCTTGGATCTGAGTCGGCTGTTTTTTTTTACAGCTTGTGGCCAGGGGGTCTCTTGAGCTCCTCCCTTAGTCATAATGCTCTATGTCCTAACATACCTCAGATTTTGTTTGCTGGCTTATAGTTTTAGAGAAAAAATTAGCATACTGGTAAGAAGAACCAACATCTGGAGCTCAACTGAAGGAACATTGGTCCTCTAGCCTTTGAGTTTTCCCAGAAGTTATTAACTAAAAGGTAGGGAGCTGGAGGGAGAGGAGTTGAGGAAGAATGAAAATGGACAACACAGTCAGAACGTTATGGTGAGTACATAATCTGATGCTGTTAATTTTCATTCATTCCTCGATAACTGGGGCAGACTCCCCTGCTGCCTGAATACCCAGGAGACTCGAAGGAAGGATATTCCTGAGCACTGTTAAGCTGAAGGCTGCTCTTCCCCTCAAGACCAAATCCAATTTGCAATAAGCAATAAAGGTATGAGGATTAGGCCAAAGTGCAGCCACACATATATTATCCATCGAAGACATGGATAAAAATACTGATGATGTTGCCTTGGACCTGGTTGAATGGGCTCTCAAAGGTTTTGGCAAAGACAAGCCCAATTTGTTATAGACAAAGGATATGCAGTCAGTCAGTCATTTGGCTAAAGTTACTTTTGCAACGGACTTGCCCAATTTTGATTCTGCAAAAGAAACAGTTGATATGTTTTTCGGAAATTCTTTGTTCTATGCAAATAGAAATGTAGCTGTCAGTGAATGCCCAACAAATGTAACATGTATTTGTCTTTGTTCCTCTGTCTATTTAATTCTTAGAAACGACAGCATTTGTCATACCTAATGATTGTTTGTGGATAGCAAAAGCCTCCGACAGGTGTACTTTTGTCGCCATACTATCTTTTCAGTCTTATCTTACTTAGTATAAAGACTCGATTACCCACAATTCTTTTCTCTCCATAATATCCTTTCACACGGTCATCTTACACAGTAGAATGACTCCATTACCCATAATATCCCAGGGCTATACACTCCTTCCACAATCCTTTGCGCCACTTAAAATCCTCTCCAGGGTTTGGCGCCATTCCTTTCCTTTCTTACCACCCATCCCTCACCCACCCAGAATCAGCAATTCTGGTGGCCTAAAAAGCTGTGTAATTCTACCAAAATATCTACATCCCTAAGGTATGTAACTCATTTCCTATATGTCATTGAGAACGGTTAGGTGTTGTAATTTCTCTGCTCTCAACAATCCTATTTGGATTGATGGTGGAATTACAGTGCTATTGACTGTATTTCGTGCAACTAAATCTCTAACCTACAGAAATGTTTATAACTAGCTAACATATAGCGTCTTGGTTCTGTTTGGGATAGCACGATCTATGCACTCATGTAAGTGCTTATAGAGTGCATTTGTGTAGGTAAACTTATTTCTTTATAGTTTTTGGAGAGTACAGGAAACCTCTGTCTTTTAAACTAATTGCTGGACATGCGGCACATAACTGCATAAAACACTAAAACTGCACTTCCGATACCTAAATGCAGCTCTGTTTTTGTTAGTAGATCTAATCCCAGATGATGCACTCTTTTTATTAGTAGACAGAATTCTAGATGCAGGCCTATTTTTGTTAGTATGTATAATCTGTTTGAATTCTGCCTGTTTTAATCATGTTTTTCAGCTAACAAACTAATTCACATCTGGCATGTGGAACAGACTCTAAATATAAGTTATTTGTTATTGTGGGTCCAAAACCAAAACAGTGTAAGAAACTTCTCTGTGTGGAAGATTTTCAGTCCATAGATCTCTAGTTAATCACTGTATATTAATCAGATTAGACAATAGTAGTAGAACTAGCGAACTTAAACTCGTCTTAAGTCAAAAAAATAATAAAAAATGTATCATTTGAAAAATTGTGCAGAATTACTAAGTATTCAAAAGTAATCCAAGCAAGGAAGCCAGTCTGTTTCCAGTCAAAAATCCTTTAAGTACACAGACTCCAGTCGAAAATCCTTTATTAAGTACCCAGACTCCAGTTGAAAATCCTATATTAAGTACACAGACCCTGTATTGTAAAAAGCCATTACATGTGCTGTATACAACATTAAGGCCTATGTCTTTAGCTGCATTACACCTTTGTTAATGAACTTATTTGTTGTCTAATCTCATGACTATCACAGATATCTCTAACCCAGTATCTCCTCTCTCTTATCCTGACCTCTTTTTCACTCTCCTTTCTACAGCATCAGTAATGTTCGTAACCTTATTTATTTCCTTCTCTCAGGTACAATATCTGTAGCCTCCTACTCGGGTCCCAAAATAAAAAGTCAACAGCCATTTAACTGAGCAGTTCTCAGCAAAGTGCCCCGCAGTTTTTCTCTCAGCAAACAAGTCCTCCAATTTAACAAGCAGCCCGTGGCCTTATACCTGACACTTTATCTCTAAGTATGTGTTAAATAATATGTTTTTCTTAATGTTTATCTGCTGATATATTCTGCTGTACTGTACGGAAAGAAAGCTGTAAAAACCACCAGAACCTGCTAACACCCCACAATACACCAAATACTGCCATTAAAATTAGCATTCAACACATTCATAATCCCTCCTTACAAAGAGTAGTTAAAGAAACTCTTATCCTTTGTATACTCTTTATCCTTCACCTAATTTCTTTTGGTATCCTGCAAAAGCTCCTCTAAAGGATCTTCCTTCCTCTTATATTTAGTGCATATTCTGCAGTTCCCCTGTTTATTTAATTCTTAGAAACAATAGCATTTGTCATACCTACTGATTGTTTTTGGATCACAAAAGCCTCCGACGGGTGTGGGTCACCCTGCGCTCGGGGTCACTTCACTCCCCTATCTTACCCCCATTCTCACCCACCCCAGATCAATTACATTTATACTTCACTAACCCCACCCAAATTACTCCAATAAATAACGGGTTCCTATTACCAGATCGCAGACCCAGTTTGTCGAATGCGTCTAGATCGAACTGAAAAGAGCAAAAAGGCAAAATAGCGAAGCGGCTTTTCAGTGAATTCTTTCCCTGGGAAAGAATTTGCTTGGCCGTTTTCGTTACTTTGCCATTTTCGGCACTGTAGTGCAATCTCGGAGTTGGTATATTTAAGTAGGGGGGTTGGGGGGCACAGCCACCCACATTATGTAATGTTTTAAAGTTTTTTTTTTTCCGGAACAGTGATTTTTTTTCCCTTGGAAAAAAAATTGCTGTTCTGAGGTTTTGACGTTGTAAGCTTTCATTTACATGGGGTCAATTATTTATCGTTCACTTTTCTAAGCGTGCAACAATATAATATAGACCCCAAAATAACAACTCAGAAATCAAGGAACAGAATCAACTAATTAACTTCCCCATATACTACTGCCAATCACAACCCAGTAGTTAGCCAATAGGATCAGATAATTAACCCATCCAATTGTTAACCTCCTAATAGTTAACCAATGGATTTCACAATAACTAAGCCAGTTAATATCCTCCCATTTCTTTACCGGTCAGTACTTCACCGCACACTATCCAATCTCACTTTGTTGCACACAAACCCTATCTGGTATCATCCCTATAACATCTACTACTCACATAAGAGTCAAAGTACACTAACAAAATGCCTCGCCTGAATAGGAAACTCTTAAATATAGCTGTCCTACACATCACCACTACCTCACTGCTTTACTCTTGTTCTCCCTCACCTCATATAATTACCTACTACCATCGACCAATAACCCTCCCTGGCAAACCTCCTCACTATACCACCTAGATAAACCATTAAACTATACCATAAGCTCCAAGCCTCTTCTATTGCAGCCATTTAGATTACCATGCAGACAAATTCCAACCCCTAGCAAGCACATCCCAAACCTGTCAAAAACATGCTAAGCTACAATATAAGTTCACCAAACTCCTTTTACACCTTCTGAAATAATTAAACTGCTACGGAGACAAACATCCTAATCCTGCCCCACACACACACACACACACACACACACACGTAATACAGCTAGCAGCCCTATCACTGTTAAATATGATCTATTACACAGAAAAAACAAATCTTCCCTTCTCCTCCTTAATATGAATGTAAGAAGTACTGGAAATAAAGTTCACAATCTGTATGCCTTACTTTCCCTCTACTCTCCTGACATTGTTATATTAACAGAGATTTGACTGAAACTCAGAAATACCAACAATGAAGTTGTAGCCCCACGATACAAAATACTATGCAAAGACAGGACAGCCAAAAAGGGCGGGGGAGTAGCTATCCTATTCTAAGTTCACCTAACACTAACTATCTTAAACTAGACATCCTTGACTTCAGAAATGCAGAACTAGTCCTTATCAAATTAAAAATCAACCCACAAAAGCCACATAAACATTATTGGTGGTTACATCCCACCAGGAAACAATATCTCCACACTAGAAAACATTGTACACTGGGCCTCTAACTCTCTCCCACAAGAAATAGTCCTGATAGGTGATTTCAATATTGACTGGCTAGACTGCTCCTCTCAAAATCCAGCATCCCATGTTAATCTACATAGGTTCACCCAGCTGATCACATCCCCTACAAGAAATGACAAAGCTTCCAAATGTCAGTCTATCCTTGACTGGAATCTCGTCAACAACCCCTCCCTATCATCAGACAGGTTGTCTTCCTGATGGTCTGAGTGACCACCTACCAACTTTCTTTGCACGTACCAGTGCTTACCAAAATAACCAAACCACCTACCGCACAACAGAAACAAAAAAGGCTTTAACCCACACAGATTCATCATCGCTCTAAAAAGCTGTAACTGGGATTCTCTCAAACAGCTACCCCTAGATGACACTGTGAACTCCTTTAATACTAATGTTTTAGACATCTTAAACTACCATGCTCCACCCACAACCATTAGAGTGAAAGCTAACTATGCACCCTGGCTAAGTAAGGAATATAAATCCTTACTCAATCAAGACACAAGGCTTGGGAACAATATATAAAAAAAACAAAACCCAAAATACAAAACAAGCATTCTTAGAATTGTGAAACAAAACAAAGAAACATGTAAAACATGGCAAAATCAACTACTACCATAATATTCAGAAAAAAAAACACCAGAATAACCCAAAAAAGTTCTGGGCTGCAGTTAATATACGTCTACCAGGCAAATCAACTACCCCCACTCCAACATCAAACAGCAGCTATAATATAGCAACCCAATTTAAAAAATACTTTACAGAAACTATTCTAGCCCTTGCAAACTCTCAAAACATCAACAACTTTGTCCCTGTAGCACCCCAGCACAGAATCTCCTCCCAAAATAGCCCCAACCAGTTTATGATACAGCCATTCTCTGTAGATACCATAAAAACTACTACTAAAACTAAAACCAACCACCCCAGCCATAGATGACCTCCCAGCTTTATGCAATTCACAGCAGAAGGAATAGCATATCGAGTAGCAATACTCATTAACAGATCGATATCTGAGGGCATGGCACCGGTTATCTGGAATACCTCTCCCACATTACACCTCTACACAAGGGAGGTAATTCCAATGAACTTACTAATTATCATCCAACTGCCATCTTATCACCCTTATCCAAAATCCTAGAGAGAGTCGTCTATACCCAACTCATGGACTGCCTTCACACACACACAAACTACTATCAAATACACAACATGGTTTCCACCCCTATAACAGTACCACCACAGCCCTAATGTCCTTTACTAACATAGTGAACCACTATAGAAATCAAGGACAATTCATATCTGCCATGTTTTTTGACTTGTCCAAACCATTTGATAGGGTAAATCACAAACTCATCAAAGTGCTTTTCTCCCTAAATCTTATTAGTAATTCCTGTATCACCTGTCTCTAAAGCTACCTATCACGACAACAACAGACTGTACAGTGGCAACACCACCTTTCCACTCTTCCATCCTTGGACCCCTACTTTGCTCCCTATTCACCAATCAACTCCACACTTCATGCCTCTGTGATACAATATGCAGACAACTCTAATATGCACAGCTCCCTCCCTACAAGACCTCCACACCATAACCCAAGATTCCTTTCTATCTGTAGAAACATGGCTCACCAATTCCCAACTCATTCTAAACCCCAATAAAACTAGCCTACCTCTCTTCTACCCCACAAGATCTCCCTCTTCTCACCTAACTTTCAACATAGAGTCCAAAAACAAAACTATTATCACTCCAGTAACACATACTAAACTGCTAGGTGCCGAAATTGACAATAATGTGAAATTCGATATTCATATCGCTCAAACTATTAAGAAAGTCCGCAAGAAACTAGGTCTGTTTTACAGAAACAAACAATTTTTAACTAAAACCACAAAAGCCACCATTACCCGTACACACCTCCTGTCAACTCTCATATATGCCTACCCAATACTAACCGACCTCCGCAAAACTGATCTTACCAAGCTGTTACAATAAAATTGCCAAGTTTGCAACTGATGCCACACACAAGTCACATCACTGTACAGCTATTAAACAACTAAAATAGTTAGAACTTCGACTGTTACACTATAAACTATTAATCTTTCCCTACAAAATCCTTCATCAACCAGATAAAATCCCTGCTCTACAAAATTTTATACAGCCATACGCCACTTCTAGAGCCCATCGTTCCAGTAACAAAGTCCTTTTAGAAACCACCAAAGTTAACAACTCAGCTGGGGAATCTCTCTTCTCAAATGTCATTCCTAAAACATGGAATAAAGTGCCAACCCCTATTACCTCTTACAACTCCACAGTACAATTTAAAAAGCTCCTAGCTACTCACTTAGCAAACACCTGGCTCTGCTCATGCAACTCTCCTGGATAACTCTAACCTCAGTATATTTAACCACATCTTGCTCACAGAGTGCTATTCATTACTCCAATTTTAAGAATCATTTCTATTGTAACTTGTTTTTCCTCACTATTTAAATGTACATTCTCATATAACACGTTATGCTATTGTAACCTCTAAAAATGTATTGTTCGCACTTTATTATTGTTGATTGTGAATATTACTAGAATATTACTGTTGATGGTGAATTATTACTAGAATTGCCTTGTATTATTGTTAACTTTTACAAAGTGTGTATTTTCATATTGCTGGAGCTTTTCTCCCCAGGCCTCCACTGAAAAAAGACCTGTGTCCAGTCAGACTTTCCTGGAAAACAAATGTAAAATAAAATAAATAAAATTGCTTGTGAAATATGGAAAGAAAACTGGAAGATTAATGCTCTGATTGATGTTGGATTCTGACACCACCTTAGGAAGAAAGGAAGGGCTGACTTATAGTGCTATTCTATCTCTATGGAATATTAAATAAGGAGGTTTAAAAGACAAGGCTTGAAGTTCAACAGTTTTCAAGCAGAGGTTATAGCTACCAAGAAAATAGTTTTCCAGGTTAAAAATTTTAGTTCACATTTTGCTACTGGTTCTAAAGGAGACTGAGTCAAAGCTTGTAATACTAAATTTAAATCCCATGGTGGAGTTGAATCTTAATAATGTGTTCTCAAAAGAAGAGTACCCCTTATAAAGGCCTTACAAAGTTTTGAGGAAGCTAAGGTGGAATTGTTAACTCCTACATGAAAATTAGAAATGGGGGCTAGTTGTACTTTAACAATTGAGGAACTAGCCTATTCATTAAAGATAGTAGCTAGGAACTCAAGAACATTATGTATTGCTGCTGAAAAAGGGTCAATGTCTTTTCACTGCACCCAAAAAACAAATCTCTTCCATTTACTTCTGTAAATCTTTCTAGTGGAAGCTTTATCGGAAGACAAAAGTATATGATAGACAGGGTTGGAGAGTCTAGGTTGTTTGGCTATCAAAGGAAGTGGAGAAACCATGCAGTCAGCTTTAGGCCTGAAATGTCAGTATGAATCATGTCTGTTAGGTGAGACAGGAGGTCTGGAACTGGATCCAGAATCCATGGAAGGTATACTAGATGAAGCCAAAGAATGGGAACCAAATCTGATGAGACCAAAAAAGGACAAAGAGGAAGACTTTGCTATTCAATCGAGATGCTTTCTGGAGAAATTTGTGAATTAAGAGGATGGGGGGTTACAAGTAGTGGAGACCGGGGGGGCAAGAGTGAAGGAGAGCATCTCTCTATGATTCCCCTGGTGGAGGGATTAGGGCAAAGAACTTGCTGCACTTGTTGTCGAGGGGAGATGCAAAGAGGTTGCAGCAAGGTCAGTCCCACTGGCAGAATATCTTTCCTACAACTCTCATGTTGAGAGATCACTTGTGAGGTAACACTATGGACCTGTTCATCTTGTCTATCATGTTGGATCTCCCTGGAATGTGCATTGCTATCAGAAATCAACTGGATGAGGTCGCCCATTGCCACACTGTCGGAGCTTCTTGACACAAGGAGTAAGACCTGGTCCCTCCTTGTTTGTTGTACCATACCACTGACATACTGTCTGTCTCAATCACAACAGTCCCAGAAGGCAGAGAATCTTGAAAGGCCTGCAACACTAGGGGTACTGCTCTCATGTCCAGGACAATGATACATGTTGTTGGCCTCTTTAGGGGACCAGATGTCTTGGGCTGTCTTTCCCAAGAAGTGCCCCCCCACCCTATCTCAAAAGTGTCCATGGTCACTATGGCTTTGGGCTGGGGAAGAATGAAGGGACAGCCTTGAAATATATGACCCGAATATTTATTTATTTAGTTGCAGTTGGTTTACCAGGATGGTCCATTGGGGCAAGAAAACCCTGTTTTCAGTGGAGTCCTGGGGAGAAAGCTCCATACAGACAATATTCATGAACATATTGTAAGTTACATAGTAGAACAGTAGTACATATAAAAACATGGCATTTAGAGATACAGTTAATGAAAATCCACAATTAAGTATAAAAAAATCAACAAAGTAAGTATAAAATATAAGTATGTATGTACACATATTTCCAAATATATCTGTTCCTGCTATAAAGACAGCTGGGCAATGAGCACTAGGGCTACCTCTGGTGTTAGTGGGGATGTGAAATGGGGAAAAACTGATGAAACGAGAAGGGAGAAAAAGGGGAGGGGTGAGGAAGGTAAGAAGTAAGGATGTTATGCATGATGAGAGCAGGAGCATTCCCAGCAAGATTTTAGATGTGAGTGGAGTATGGTTTTGAAGGTAGAGTGACTTGTGGTGGTAGGGAGTTCCAAAGGCGTGCTAGGGCAAAGGACAAAAGTTTTGTGCCTGGAGGGCGGGCTAGTTTATGGACTTCAATCAGGTTCTGTTTGTTGGATCTTAAGAGTCTTTCTGGAAGGTGCATTTTAAAGGTAGAAGAAAGGGAGGGGCAGAGGGAGGGAGTGAAGATGAGTTTATGTGCTTGGAATAGTTGAATGTAGGTGAGATAAATCCACCACAAGAGGTACTTTTTGCATGCCTGAGTTATTCTGATCTGGGTAGACATAGTTTGGTGTAGAATAGACCACTGAGTTGCTAGGGTCCAGTGAAGAATTTTCATAGGATACCCTGCTAACGGACACTAGAATTACTGTAGCGGGCATTGACCCCAATGCTTGTAGAAACAATTGAGCTGATAGAGAAGAATTCTGAATTATCTTTCTGACTTGAAATTGAATGGTTTGGGGATTTCCAAGATGGCTGCACATTGAGTAACAGTTTATTTGTAGCTCTCCCAGTGTGAAAACAGAAACTCAGCAGAGAAGGGCAGTAGACTTGTGCTTATGCATACATTCCAGTAACTGGCTAGTAAGTGCACTGTCTGGATGCCAGGAATAAAGAAATACAGAAGACCTGGGGAAAAAAGTGAGGAAGAAACACTGACTGGGGAAAGTTTTGCAGCTGTTCAGCAAAAAGCAATGCAACATTTAGACATGATTTCCAGTAACCTACAGGAATATATAAGACAACTGGATACAGACCTGGTTAAGATGCACAACATACTGATGGAGTACATCAACACAAACAGCAAAAGGCTGGAAAAAATGGAAGAAGTTTTAAATAGATATTCAGATGAGATTATAAAGCTGCAAAAATCAGTGGCTGAAATAAAGAAAAGGCTGGCTGAATATGAGACTGCTCAGGAAGACATGCTTCAAAAAATAACAGAATTAGAGGACACAGCACTTAGGGAAAACATGAGATTTTCAGCTATACCAGAGAAGCTGGAAGGAACAGACTGCATTAATTTTATGAAAGCACAAGTAAGCAACTGGACTGGTATTCCACAGCAGGAGTTGTTAGCTGAAAGGGCATACTGCATGTATGCACCAAACCTGGCTATAAGAAAGCAACCTAGACCAAGATGCAATCGTACCAGCAGATGGAGTTGATTCTGACAAAAGTGTGGCAGAAGGACAAAGTACTAAAAGTGGGAGACAGCAGAGTGTTTGTGGAGAATGATTACTCATTGTACACCAGCGACAAGAGGAGCAAATTTAATCCACTATTCAAGGAGTGTCGAGATGCAGGTGTGAGATTCAAACTGCTGTACCCAGCTGTCCAAGGTATTCTCCCCTGGAGGAACAAAATCATTTTTTGATGAAGTACATGCTAAGGAAGAAAGACAAAGGTTTGTCCAACAAAAAGTGAGCTGTGAAACAGAAAGAGATTCTGCTTCTTGTTCTTCTGGTAAAGCCACACAGGGGCTGTACCTGTGAAACCTTTTCAAACTTTTTAACAGAACATTTGGACAGAAGGAAAGGAACATTAAAGTTGACTAGAAGAATTCAGAGTATGTTGGAAATGAAGCAGAGACAGGATTTCAGAGATGAACAGCAATAAAACCAGTAACTTAATATGGGATTACAATACAATAATTATATTTGTGAAATATGACAGACCAAGAAATCTGCAAATATTGAACTTTTAGGGGACTCTAAAGCATATGCCGTACTTCATGCCATTAATGTTCAGAAAAGTGCTTTGGGGAGGGAAAGAGGAGAGAGTTACTTTTTTTTCTTAAATAGTACCAAATTTGTGGCATGTGGTTTTGTTTACATGCTATAAAGTATTTTTTTCAGTTATTTTTTGTAGGTGTAATGGGGACTGTAAACAAGTACTACTGTTCTTTTTTACTTTTCGGTCTCAGTTCTCTCTATCTTCTTATTCAGTTTTAAGAACTGTACTCACTATAATGTATAAAAAAGCCTGGTTAAAAAGTATAACAAAAACTAATGTGCTTTTTCTCATTCTTGCATGGGGAAATGGCTGGATTAAAGATCTTGGATTGATTTAATAACAAGTTTTGAGAACAGGTAAATGAAAAAATACATTGATTATCATCAGACTTTTTTCTAACAAATATATGTATGTTCAGTAACAATTCTGTAGCTGGTCTTCATGTTTCCATGGAAATAATCTGATAAAAATAAACTGTCTGCCCGGTTCTCATGTCTTCATGGAGACAATCTGATAGAGATAAAACTGCCTACAGTCTGGTGGAGAGTGACTGGCTAAGGAAAAAAAAAGAACAGAGAAATTGGTTAGGAAATAGTGTTCAGTGAAGGCATTCAGGGGTTTCCCAGAGATAATTAATGTTCTCTGAAAACATTTATGTGTTTTCCCGGCTGGGAGACCTAAAAAGGTAAGACAAAACCATTTAGTACTTAGTAGAAGCACAGGCAGCACCATGCCCCTTAGCATGGATGACCTTTTTTTTGGTTAACTCAAGTCTGTGAGTGTGGCTGTCAGTTTGGGATTTTTGTTCCTATTAGGAGGGTAAAAACTTCAGTATTTGAAGGTGTACATAGTTTTGTGTGTTGGTATTAAGTTAATAGGTATTGGGTGTATGTTTTTTTTTTGTTTGAGGACTTTCAATAAAACAAGTTTTATAAGATGTGACACAGGCTCAAATGCATATAACAAGAAACAACTGTATAAAAGTTCAATCTACCAAACAATGTATATGCACGTAACACAAAAGCTTACAAATTTAACAAAAAATGTATTATACATAAAAGGTGGAAATATTAACTTTTTAACACAATAATGCTTTCTTTAATGTCTCAAATGTAAATGGCCTCAGAGATAAATACAAACAAGAAAGAGTAGTAAACTATATTAAAAATGTAGAGTGCAACTAGCTACGTTACATGAGACACACTTAGAAAGAACTAAACATATGAGTTTAATAAAGAAAGATTTTCAGGATGGTTATTCAACGGAATACCTGGGGGAAAGGAAAAGAGGAGCACTTATATTAACTGCAAGAAAAGCTCAAATAGTGTTAGAAGGAGATAAAAAAAGATAATAATGGCAGATTTGTAATGCTAAGGGGCTAGGGGCTACTAGCAAGGGAGGAGGATTACACTGGCATGGACTTGCATTCCACCTAAAACTGCTATAATAGACCTTAAGAAAATTCTGGGAGAAATAATCAGTTTTCAGCAAGGAATATTACTTATAGGTGGGGACTGGAACTTGATTTGCAGCAGTGAAGATATGTCTTGGGGGGGGGCAGAAGGGAAAATATAACACAGGAGATTAGATTTTTGAAGAAATTTATGAAAATATTTGGCATGGAAAATGTGAATTCAGAAATAGGAGTTCAGAGTGAATTTAAGTATTATTCCCAAAATATACAAACTGGGCTAAGCTAGACAGAATTTACATTTCACAGTAACATGTTCATTTAATTTATGATCTTGATACCCGCCCAATAACTATTTCAGATCATGTGTCAATAATAGCTAAAATAAAAGCACATGGTAATGAAATAAAAAGAGACATTGGCACTTTCCCACCCATCTGTTGAAAAGAGAGGAATTTAAGGAATGAGTAGTGGAGATTATTCAGGAGCCGTTAGAGAGGATAGAAACTTCGTCTGAAAATATATCTAGGGAGTGGGATAACATTAAGGTGGAAATAAAAGAAAGGGAGCTATGGTTAAGAAGTAGCAAGAATTATTTAGCGGGACTAACAAATGTTAAAGTATTGCAGAATAGGGGGAATCTCACAGAACAAGAGGAGGAGCAACTACAGAATGTTAGGCAGAAAATAAGAGATTACCGCGATAATAAGCACAAGCTTAGAAAGATTGCTGTTAAGCAACTGTTTTTTGATAACACTAAAGCACAAAAACGTTTAGCACAACAACTCAAGCAACAGAAAGTAGAAGGGCTGTCGCCAAACTTTGGGAGCCCATAACAAAGAAGGTAACGCGATCCTGTACAGGTATTAGAAATATTTCAGAAATTCTATGAGTCTCTATAAAGCAGAGAAATATGAAAAATCAAGAAGATACAAATGGAAATGTTTATGGAAGAATTTAATATGTCAAGGTTGGAGGTAGATGAGGCTCAATTACTAACAGGATATGAAGAAATGAGAAAAAAAGTTGTGATCTATAACCAATCTATAAGGAAAGTCCCCAGGAATAGAGGGTGTATTCCTGTGGAGGTTGGAAGCTAGGAGGAAAACACTGATAAAGATCTGGAAGCTTTTTTAACAGTATCTTAACAGAAGTACCACCCTCTTTGGAAGAAAGTAGTGGTAGCTGTAATACCTAAAGAGGGTAAGGGTCCATCAGATCCAGCTTCATACAGGCCCAGTTCAATACTAAACCATGACAATAAAGTGTTCATATTTATAATGGCTAAAAGAATGGCAAAGCTAATGCCCAAACTGATAGATTTGGATCAATGTGGTTTTGTGGAGGGGAGGCAAACATTTGACACCAGAACACTGATAAATCCAGATGGAAGTAGAATGTAAGAAAATGCCATTGTTGTTGGTGGGTCTAGATGCAGAGAAAGCATTTGACAGAGTAAGCTGGGACTTTATGAGCAGGGCAATGGAAGCATTTGCATTTCCTGAAAAAAATATACAGTTGATTAGGAGAATATATGAGGGATCGGAGGCAAATATTAAAGTGGGTAGGGTCCTCTCTGATAATTTCTCCTTGAGCAGAGGAACCAGGTAAGGGTGTCCTCTTTCCCCTTTATTATTTGCATTATATTTACAACCACTGGCAAAGAAAATAAGGGACTCAGAAATTCAAGGATATAATTGGTATAGTAGTCAAGAAAAGCTGGCTATATTTGCAGATGATATTATTTTGTACCTGACAAAAACAGAAAAAGACATTACAGTGTTGTGGAACATTATGAGACAGTTTCAGATCTTTTGGGATACATAATTAAGGAAGCTAAAACAAAGGCAATAGCAGTAAATTATGTATTCACGCATGAACTGGTTCAGAAATACCCATATTTATGGGAATATGATAAAATTAAATATTTAGGAGTATGGATTAGAAACTATTCTGGTGTGGCAGCTAAGGATATGTGGGAAGAGACTAAAGAAAAGATAATACAAAAACTGAGAAAATGGAAGCTTTGTTAATATGGATATGAATAGTAAGATACAAGCAGTTAAAATGTTTTAGTCCCTTTAGTCTTATACACAGGTCAAGCATATTTTTAGCAATCAGAGGAGAAGTTGTGGGTTACAATTACAAAAACAGCTGAAGGACTTTACCTGGGAAGGAAAGACAGCAACAGTCAAATGGGATAAACTGATTCTTCCAGTATAACAAGGTGGATTGGGATTACCCGGTTTGAAGGGGTATTTCAGAGCTACACAGTTAAGACTCCTACACATAGCACAAGCAGAAAACTATAATTCAAAGTGGAAATGTATGACAATGAAATGCGGGGGAAGCTCAAGAAACAAGGAGAGATTGAGATTCTGGATGCAGGTCATTAAGGAGAACAACAATAATCACACAGATTATTATACTCAATATAGCAGAAAGTATTCTAAGAACTATACCAACACAGGAATGGAGAAAGGAGATTCTGCTGATAGGGATGACTGCAATTAGGGATACAGACAATAGGCAAGAGAGGGCCGGAATTTATTGGAGAAAACTGGCAAAGACACAAAGGTATTGGGAAAAAGTAACTAGAGAGGGAAAGATGATAGAATGGGAAGGTGCCAAGAATTTACTTGGACTGCAGGTTGGAGATTGCCTATACTCTCCTATAAATTCCTGATAGGGAAGGCAAAGAGAAAGAAATAGGGGGTTGCTAAACAAAAGACCAGCACTGGTAGAGTTTTTAATAGAATCTAGAACAGAAGCTACCATTAAAAAAAGGAATAATTAGTAGAGTATATAAAATATTGCATAACTATAAGAATTAATCAGAGGAGGTGAGAAAGGATTGGGAAGAGAGATGGGATAAGCAAATCACAAAGAAACAATGGGAGTGTATATATATATATATATTTCCCCCAAACATGCAACAAAATCTAGAAGATTTAGGATTTTTGCTTGGAAATGTTTACATAGATATTTTTATACCCCAAGTAGACTACAGAGAATTTTTCCTCAGGCAGAAAGTAAATGTTGGAGTTCTGAAGGGAAAGAAAGAGGTAAATTGGGAACATATTTTCTGGGAGTGTGGTGAGTTGGTGGACTTTAAGGATGCTCTGCAGGGTGCACTGTCAGAGATGCTGGGTGGGCAGATTGGTCTGATAAGGGAGATGATTTTTCTGAGCTATGATACAGAATCGAAATTGCCTATGCATGGTAAGGCCTTGCTGTGTCTAATAATGGCGGCTGCCAAAAAAGCAATTAATAGAAAATGGAAATCAAAATATAAATATAAACCATATAGTAACAGAGATAAAACAACTGGAAAAGAGATCTTTAGAAAAGGGTAGGAGCAGACTACACAGGAAAAAAATGGGAATTGTGAGAACAATACATATAAGGGAGTAATGACGTCTAAAAGGCGACAGGACTTAAATGAGCTATGTAATGTTTGAGTGAGAAAGACTGGGTAGATTTATAAGTGATGTATAATGTTTGCAACTGAGAGTGTGTCAGTATGGTCTGTGATGTAAAATCATTGTAACTAGGATTGTATCGGTGTGGTTTGTTTTCATTTATATAAATGTATGATTGCCTACATAGTAAGTGATGGTTTGATAAAGACGTTTCTTGTTTAGAAAAAAAGGCAGGAATTGAATAATTTATGTAATGTTGCTTAGGTTATAGGATATATAGTAATATATACGAAGTATAATGTCTGTTGTGTTAGTAGTATGTACAGTTTGATTACTTTTATATGAATGTAAATTTGTCTATGTTACAAGTGATAATTCAATAAACATGTTTGAGGGAGAAAAAAACAGAAATCGAATAGCCTGAACTCATGATAAAGGAAGAGAGGCTTTTACTGATACTGTATTAAGCAAGGCCCCTATGAACTCCAATGTCTGAGTTGGTTCTAGCTGAGATTTGTTGTGACTGATGTAATTCCTAGATGAGAGCAAATCAGGAATACACAGTCTTGTGCTTTTACCAGAAGATGCCTGGTCGTAGTGGTTATGAGCCAGTCGTCCAAATGTAGAAACACCCGGAATCCCTGCAGTCTCAAATGAGCTGCAACTGCTGCCATGCATTTGGTGGACTTCGTGGAGACTGTGGTGAGGCCAAAGGATAGTGCTCTGAATTGGTAATGACTAGCTGCCAGCCTGAGCATAGATACTTTTTGGATCACCTGTTCATTTTTATATGATAGCACGATCCTGAAGATCTATTGAGCACATCCAGTCATCCTTGTGCAGGAAAAGCAAAATGAACTAAACTGTGACTATCCGGAGCTTTGTATACTAAACTGATTTGTTCAGATTGCTGAGATGCAAAATTGGTCTCCAATTCCCAGTTTTCTTCGACACTAAAAAGAATCTTCAGTAAGTTGTGGATTCTCTCTGGTCTGGGGGGACCTCTTGGATGACTCTTTTCTAGAAGATTTTTTATTTCTAGAGTTGCTGCTTTCCTCTGGCTGGGTGGAACATCGGGAATTATGTTTACTGTTGAGGGAGGGGGGAGGGAAAAGGGAATTATATAACTTCTAGAAATAATCCTCTACACCCACGTATCTTTTTTAATGTCTAGCCAGGTTCTCTGGTGCAGGGCTAGACAACCCCCAACTGCTCCCAGAGATGGACAATCGGGCCACCTTTCAGAAGTGCTGCTAGGGTCTGTCATCAAAAGAATTGCTGGACCCCTGGTTCTGCAGGCCACCTCAGCCACGCAGGTGGAGTCTTCCATTTGAGTTCCCCCCACTGCCCCTGGGGGAACTATCTCTACGTGAATCTTGAAAAGGACTCTGAGACTTTCTGAACCACACTTTTTGACCACCTCATTGATTCCTAGAGGAGGTTCTTTGAGAGTTCTTTGAGGGGTTGAAAAACATACGCACACTGCAGAGAGGGTCTTACCATCTTGCTTACAACTGAAGAGTGTGTCCTGTACCTTAGGGCCAAATAACGAACTGCCCTGAAAGGGTGCACTGACGAATGAGGACTTGAAGGGCACCGCAAAATCACACAAGCACATCCAGGCATGTCTCCTGCCACCCTTGAGGTACCTTTAGCGGTGTGTGAAATGAGCCTCATGGATGAATTAGTGATCGACTGTAGGGTAGTTAAATGTGAGGCAAAAGAGGTCTGATCCTCAGACTTACTGGTCCCAGGAAGGGATCTGGGGATTTGGTGAGTTCTTTAATCCAATCCGTCTGCAATCTAGTGAATTGTGCCAAATAATTCAGCAACCTGAGTGCAAAGGTCGCTGAAGCATATGCATGCTTCCCAAATATGTCCAACGCCCTTAATTCCCTGTTAGGGGGGATGGACAGAAGAACTCTGTTCCACAAGAGACAACTACAAGGCCTTCTATAGTTATGTAAAGAATCTCCACGGCAATACCCAGATTTGCTCAGAGCTATTGCACAACGGCACCTCCTATACCAAGCCGACAGACTCAGTGCCAACTTTACCCCTCTCTCCCCCACCAAAGGACCAATCACAATACCAGTAGACTACCAGGCACTCAGTATTACTGCTGCACAGGTTAAAACAGCACTGTCCAAGGCCAAGAATACAGCTTCTATGGGACCTGACAATATCCCCGGCTGTGTTCTACATGAACTACACAGTGAACTGGCACCTCACCTGTGTGCCCTGTTCAATCACACCTTCACCTCAGGCTTTGTCCCTACTGAATGGCGCACTGCTACAGTCATCCCTCCCCACAAAGGAGGAGCGACTACAGACCATGGGAATTATCGCCCCATTAGCCTTATGAGTCTGATATGCAAAGCTATGGAACGCATCATCATGGGCCTAATAAACAAGGATATATTGAATCTCCAAACTCTGGATCCCACACAGTTTGGTTGTGTGAAGGGTAGATCATGCCTGCTCAACCTGGTCGACTTCGAGTCAGTCACCAGAGCTGTGGATGAAGGCAAGGTGATTCATACAGCCTACCTTGATCTGGCCAAGGCCTTTGATACCATTCCCCACTCAAGAATCATAGAAAAACTCAATAAGCTAGACATCAACCCCTACATCAGTAGGTGGGTTGCAAACTGGTTCACAGATAGAACCCACAATGTGAAAGTAGCTGACTCCAAGTCAGACTGCAGACCAGACACGAGTTGAGTCCCACAGGGTTCAGTCCTGGGTCCTCTCCTGTTTGGTATCTACTTCTCTGAAGTCCATGCCAACACAAAGGGACTCTGGCTGACAAATTTTGCAGACGATTGCAAGTTGGGAGCCGTAATTAACTCCCCAAGTGATGTTGACATCCTACAGAAAGGTCTCACTGAGATCAACGACTGGTGTCAGAACCATGGCTTTAAGCTCAATGTCAAAAAATGTGTCATCATCCTCTTTGGGAAAAACCTGGTTCCCATGAATTACCACATCTATGATAGTCCACTGAACACAGAAGACGTTATAAGAGATATGGGAACACAGGTTGAAATCAACCTCTCTTTTGAACACCACATTGCCACTGTGGTCAGAAAGTCCTATGTGGCACATTTCATTACTAAGGGTTTTGCATCCAGGAAGAAAGAGGTCATTGTCTTCCACTACTCTTCCCTCATTAGGCCAATCCTCAAATACAATGCCCCATTTGGCATGTACCTCACTAGACACCTGCAACAACTGAAGGAGGCTACAAAAGTACCGCACAGAGAGGATCCTAGGCCTTAAACACTTATCCTATATGGACAGACTCAAAAAAACTCTAACTATTCTTGGTCTCATATCGCCTACATAGAAGCGATCGCTGCTTGACTTACAAAGCCATGTCTAACCCAGCTTTGTTAGAAATGCTACATCTAAAGAAATCCCTTCCAGAGACCTCAACCTCATTACTACAATCAACAGAACAAGCTGGAAGGACAGGTTCATAACCCACAGACTGCCCATGCTATGGAATAGACTTCTCATACATGTCAAGCAAAGCACCTCACTGGCCCTCTTCAAGAAAAATCTTGATGAGTGGATGGGAAACAGAAAATTCACCCTAGGGATCACTCCAGTGGCTCTACTCGACAGAGGCACTAGGAACTAAGGTCTGGTGGCACGATGCCAGGGTAATCCTATGGGCTAGGCTTGTAAAGGCTCCAGGGCCATTAACCTAGTACACACCTACGAACCTAAGTTCTTTCTACATGGCTGCAGCCATGACCATAACATCTACCAGTACTCCCTTGCTCCAAAACCCTCTTCCTTTTGATGGTGCCAACATCCTGTCTAGTCTTTTGGGGATCAGTTCAACAGTGTCTGGCTCCTCCTATGCCCGCCTATAGATCAAATCAATGAGCTTGTCGGAGGGTGGGGAGGTAGATGGACCAGACACAAAAGCTTCCAGGAATATAGATTCCTCTTGGGAAGGGTCATCAGTAGACCAGCCACCCCTTTGCTTGAGGATTTCCAGGATGTCTCCAAAAGAGACGCCATCGGGTGGTGATCTTGGGGATCCTTCCCTCTCCTCAAAATCGGTATATTCAGTGACTGATTCTTGAGGAGAGTCTAAGTGCCTCCTCTTGCCTCTTGCACTTGCTCTTCCTATGGACCTCTTCGATGGGATGTTCCGGAGAAGCATCGGAAGAAATATGAATACCCTGCTGGGTAGCCTAGTAACTTTGGGCTGGCTGTCCCTGTGGAGTAGAAGGAGAGTCTCAAGGCACAGAGACATATGGGAACAAGAAGAAATGAGATCCAAGGGGGGGGGGTGGAACCATCCATCTTCCAGAAGCAGAGAACACTCCCTCTACCACCTCAAAGACAGAATTCTCCAGGGAGGAGGAGGCCAAGGAAGCCAAGAAAACATGCTTCTGGACCATCAGCTCCCTCTGACTCAAAGGCAGTCCACCCAAGGCAGAAACTGGAGCCGAGCTGTCCAATGCAGAGGCTCCAAGGGGCAGAAATAGCTCAAACACCTTTGGAATTGATTCTAACATCTTGGACCTGACAACAGAATTTCAGCTCCGACAGACTCTAAGCCAGTGTACTCAAAGAATGTATTGCATCCACAGATACCACAATCTTTGGATCCGACACAGACTGTCCCAGAAGACTTGGATCCAAGGGCTCCATAACCATGGGTCTGATTGAAGGAGCAGAAATGGACAATGTAGTACTCATAAAAGCCTCCTGGCCTGAAGGGGTAGGAGCCAGGAAAACTCCCATTTGAATCTGTGCCAACAGAAACTTCCTCATCATCCTATCCATGTCAGCTTCTATCAGGATCCTGGATGAATGAGTGGAAAAGGCTACTGACAGGGACCTGAAATGTTGGCTTCTCTCCAAAAAGGGGGATGGCACTCTGGAAGGTGCAGGATCCAAAGATGTCGCATATAGGTTCATAGGTTGATACTAGGCTATCTGCCCTAGGGCATTTATAAGCCTAGCCAGAGTGTGTTTGGCTTTTGCCACCCTTTTAGATTAGTTGACTGTGCCTCTGTATAGTAGGTCACAGAAGATAGCCCTTTTGAGGTTAGTTTACTGTGCCTCTGTCTAGTAGGGACAGGGGTAAACCTACGATCTCCCATCCACTCGTCAAGATTTCTCTTGAAGAAGGTCACTGAGGGACTCTGCCTAACATGGTTTGGGATTTTGTTCCAGAGTGAGGGGAGCCTCTGGGATATGAATCTGTCCCTCCAGCATGTCCTATTTATTTCTGTGCTGAGGTTTAAGTCCCTGGAGTGTGTAGCTCTAAGGGATTTGGATTTCCTGAGGTGGAGCATGTCCATTAATTCTGGGTTGGACATGGCTTTATACGTCAGGCACAGATCGCCTCTGAGTAGGCAGTGAGTAACTGAGTAGAGCTGAAGTTTCTTTAGCCTAACTGCGTAGGGCATCTGTTTGAGTCCCTTGATCCTCTTGGTGAGGTACTTTTGGGGGTCTTTCCAGTTGCTGCAGGTGTCGGGTAAGGTACATCCCAAATGGGGCATTGTATTCAATTATGGGCCTGATGAGTGATGAGTAGAGGGGCACAATGACCTCTCTTGATCTAGATGTGAACCCTTTTGTGATAAGGTGGGCTATATAGAAGGTCTTTCTAACCACTTTGGCAACATGATTGTCAAAGGAGAGATTGCTATCTACTTGGGTCCCCAAATCCCTAATTACTTCTTCTGTACTTAAAGGATTACCACCTATGTGGTAATTTGTGGGCACTTTGTTTTTCCCAAAGTGGATGACTATGCACTTTTTGGCATTTAGCTTTAGGCCATGGCTCTGGCACCAGTTTAGCTTTAGGCCATGGCTCTGGCACCAGTTTAGCTTTAGGCCATGGCTGTGGCACCAGTTATCCGTCTCTGAGAGACCCTTTTGGAGGATTCTTGTGTCAGTCGGCAAGTCGATTATGGCACCCAGTTTGCAGTCATCTGCGAACTTGGTCAGCCATAGTCCTCCCATGTTAGCCTGTACCTCAGAGAAATATATACCCAACATGAGAGGTCCCAGGACTGAGCCTTGTGGGACGCCACTTGTAACTGGTTTAGAGTCCGACATGGCACCTGCAATTCTGACCATGTGGGTTCTATCGCTGAGCCAGTTTGCAACCCATCTTGTGACACAGGGGTTGATATTTAAGCTGGTGAGCTTATTTATGATGCCCGAGTGGGGTATTGTGTCGAAAGCTTTTGCGAGGTCCAGGTAGGCTGTGTGGACTACCTACCCTTCATCTATGGCCTTGGTGACTGTTTCAAAGAAGTCGACCAGGCTCAAAAGGCAAGATCTGCCCTTAACAAAGCTGAATTGGGTAGGATCCAGTGTTTGGAGGTTCCCAATCTCTTTGTTTATGAGTTTCATGATGATACGCTCCATAGCTTTGCATACCAGGCTAGTCAGGCTTATAGGGCGATAGTTTCCGGGGTCTGTTGTGGCACCACCTTTGTGGAGTGGGACCACTGTTGCTGTACGCCATTCCTTGGGTACATATCCTGTAGTAAGGCTGAGATTGAACAGTGACTTTATGTGAGGGTTCAGTTCTTCTTGGAGTTCGTGTAAGACGCAGCCCGGGACACCGTCCGGTCCCATTGATGCTGTGTTTTTGCTTTGGAGAGGGCAGCTCTCACCTGTGCATCTGTGATGTCAGGGAGGCTACACTCTGTTGGGATAGCCATTTGCTCTTTTGGGGGGGAAGGGGGGGAGAAGTTTACACTGAACCTGTCTACCAGGATGTTGGCAATGTCTGTGGGTTCAGTGTATTTTTTGTCATTTTGAACTAACTCAGAGCATATCTGGGAGTTGCCACTCAGGTTCCTGACATAACTAAAGATGGCCTTGTGATTATCTTTAGCATCTTGTGCAATTTTTCTTTCGAAGCTGGCCTTAGATGATTTTATGAGGGATCGTAGTTTCTTGCTAGTACTGATCAGAGATGCCTTCCCCTTTTTGGGATTTTGCTCTATCATGTAGTAGCTTCCTCCTTCTGTTGTATAGCTTATTTATGGCTGGGGTCCACCAGACAGGTCTCCTGCCTTTGGAGGAATGAGTCTTGGTTTTATTTGGGATAGCACGATCCATGCATTCCTGTAGGTGTCCATAGAAAGCGTTTGTAAAGGATTCTGCGGTTTGAGCCGTACTTTCCACTGGCCCGGGGGCTTTGAAGGATTCCACCTCGGTTTTGAGAAGTGTGAAGTTTGCTTTTGAGAAGTTCTTCACCGTGGTTTCCTTGGCTGGGGGTGGGGACGGGATATGGATGTCCAGCGAGATTAATTTATGGTCAGATCTTACCAATGAGGGGTATACCTCTGGTATGGAACATAGAGTCCCCATGTTGGTGATGATCAGGTCCAATATGTTTTCCCCTCTTGTGGGAATGGTGACCAATTGTTCCATAGCATTTGAGTTTATAAATTCTAGGAACCGTTGGGCGAGGGTGTTGGGGCTTGAGTAGTGCTCCCAGTCTATGTTTGGGTAGTTGAAGTCACCCAATATAATGGTATTTGGAGAGACCTTCATATTCTCCAGTGTTCTCAGGAAAGCAGAGTGGGGTTCCTGAGTTTGGGAGGGTGGTCTGTAGCAGGCTACAAACTGAAAGGCAGTTTTGCCCACTGTTAGTTGCATATCTCGTTCTGGGTCCGATGCTATGGGATCTGATGAAGCAGATCAGACATTTGACACAGATTGATCTGAAGATTTAGTCTTCAGATCTAAATTTTTTGATAGTTTTCGAGCATGCTCTATTGTCAGATCCGAGAATGGAGTGGAAGATCCAGACAGATCCAATGGCCTTTTCCTGTGCTCTTTCTTGTCATGTTTGGGGAGTTGAGCCCCCAGATAGTGACTCTGAGAAGGTCATAGAAAATAGACCTTTCAGAATTAACTTATTCTTACGATCTACAATTGCTCGAGGGTTAAATGACTTGCAGATGTCACAATCAATTTTTAAATGATCAGGGCCTAAACAATAAATGCACAAATCATGTACATCAGACAAAGGAAGTTTGTGCCCACACTGTTTACATTTTTAAAGACTGAAAGCTTTTCAGACATCTTAACACTATAAATCTATCTATATAAAGAAATGAAGTTAGAAAAGCTTTTATTTTGGATAGAGAGATAGAAACTACCAACAATGGTAGAAGACTGAGAGATCAATACCAACAATGGTATTTAGAAATATACTAAATCAGTGTAGAAGGGAGAATATAAACATATACAAAGCAAGTGAGTAAATAACTGTAAATTAATAATTAAACAATTCACTTAGCTGACTAACTTAACCAACACTCGACAGCGACCACGTCCATACGTGAAGGTGGCAAATGAGATCTGAGGTATGTTACGGGATAGAGCATTGTGGGTAAAGGAGGAGCTTGAGAGTTCTAGGGCCATGAGCTGTAAAAAAAAACAGCCAAGTCAGATCCGAGGATTGGATCCGAACCCAATTGTTGAGGAATGAATGAAAATTGACAACATCAGATCAACAATTTTAGGATCTTCAAAAATAAAACAAAAACAACTGCAGTTTAAATAATTTATAACAAATTAGACATAATATAAAAACAATGGTTAAAAATTCCTACAATTTATATGGCAATCATTTAATATCTGAAGAAATGTTAATTTGTAGGGAAGTTAAAGGTAAGTTAGCCTAATACAAACAGGAATTGCAAAATTAAGGAAGGGAAAGACAGGGTTATGGTACATTTAGAGAGAAAGTCAGTAAAGAGAATTCGATAGAGGTAAGGAAATATGTGAAGAAAGGAGAGTAAGGAGTTATAAGTAATGAATAGGTACTGGTTCACATTCAGGGAAGCAATTTATCCTGGTTTTGAGCAAGAACAGAGCCAGATTTTAGATAGAAGCCTTTCAGAGTGGTTTTGAAAGATGGGAGGGTACTGACCTGAAATATACAGGTAAGGAGTTCTAGGCCTTAGCAACCTTGTACAAGTACAGACAAAGCCCAGCAGATTTGATAGGTTTATAGACAGGGGTTTTTGGTCACTGGATTGCAATGACCAACTGGGAACACAGTTGTGTAGAATGTTTTTTAGTGGTGGACAGGTAGATGGATGCTGGATAATTTTATAGATGGTAAGAAGCTGTGTATATGTTAGTTGATGAGGCAGTTCTAACCAATTTAGGCTTTTTAGTGCTGTAAGTGATGGGTTCTGAAAGGGTTATTTGCTGCAGATTTAGCAAGTTTGTTATAGCAACATTCAAGTCTTAATTTTTGTGAATGGGGGGGGGGGGGTGATTATCCCAGTCCTCCATTATCATGGCACTAAGCCTTTTTTAAGATTGTTCTGGAAGTATCCCGAGATGTTGTCATGGTCCACTGAGGCGGTGTTCTTAGCTTTAATGATCGCATTCAGCACATACTCCCCAGTTATAGTTGAAGGGGCTATATTTGAGGGTATTTCTTGTGGGGTGCTTGGGGTGATACAGGGGTAAATTTGGAACTGAATTTGTCTGCTAACAGGTTCACTATATTGTCAGGCTCAGTAAATGTGGCACCATTAACCACCAGTTCATCACATTGCTGTGTACTGTCCTCAAAGTTCTGATATAATTGCAGAAGGCAGCCGTATGGTTATCTTTCACCTGGGAGGCTATCTTAACCTCAAACTTGGATTGGTTTGACCTAATTTGCCCTCTTAGTTGCCGATTTAGTTTGATGAGAGAGTGTTTATCTTTATGGGAATTACCCTTCTTGAATATTACTGTAATTTTTTCCTTTTTATTGTACATTCTGTTTCATTTGGGAAGCCACTAGGTTGTTTGTTTCTGGGGTTCCTTCTAGTAGGTACAGCAGCTTCTATGCAGTCATTGACATGGTTGCACAGAGTTTTTGAGAGCAATCCAGTGTAGACTGCTGTGTTCTCAAGGTTTGGAGGGGCACTGAATTTTGACAAACCACCATTTGGTAGTTTGCCTTGGAATAGTTCCTAACTGTTGGTTTTACTGAAATTTAAAAAGAGAGAGCTTTATGGTCTGGCATTATCAGGGAGGACAAGACATTGGTCAGGGTTGTGGGAATGAGGTCTAGTATGTTGGAGCCTGTACTGGGCATATTCACTGTTTGGTCAAGGGTGTTTGTATCTACAGAGTCCAGGAATCTCTGTGCCTCTAGATTTGAGGCTGTGTAGGATTCCCAGTTTATAATGGGGTAATTAAAGTATCCCATGAATAGGGTGTTAATTTAGATAGAAAGTGTCTCCAGCAGGTCCAAGTATACATCGTGAATTTTTTGGGACATGGAGAGTGACCTAAAGTTGGCTAGGATATGGTATGGGATTTTGTCTAAGGTGATCTGTACATGGAGGAACTACAGCATGTCATCCAGTCTGACCAACAAAGAGGTATACTTGTTACTGATGTATATCAAGACATCTCTAGTTTTAATCCTCGTCTGTGCAGCTACTGGTCTAAAAGTGTGGAAAGTACTGATGCCTTGCACTGTTGTAGTACCCTCTGCCTTTTTAAACCATGTCTTAGTAACTGTACAGATGTCTATATTCTCAAGTGTAAGGAGGGTTTGGAGGGAGTACAGCATTTATATTTATTTTTTTATTTTTAGGCTTCCGGCATTGAGGTTCAGTTGAATTGATTTTGCTATGTCAGTAGATTTGTCAGTTTGGCATTGCCTAAAAAGGCATCAGGATATCAGTGCTATTTTGATCAAGCTGCTTCCCCAACAACAGAAAAACAGGCATTCAGCTACTGAAGCCCATCCTACCAAGCATAATCGTTCAGTACTGAGAATACTAATCAAACTCTGGATGCCAGCAGTACAGACAGGAGCAAAATCCTCTATTGCCAGTAGGCCAGCCAGTACAACTCTTCCAAACAGAAGTGTAAAACATCTCTAAGTAAGATATCACCCAGGAATCTGGCAATGGAGATCTTCCTTGACATCTGTGACCCAGATTCGAACAGCAAGCCTGATATCCAAGGGGATGGGGCAGGGGTCTGAGACAGAAAGGATTGGAATGACTACAGTCTAGCCTTTTTATCTCTGAGAGGGACAGAAGGAATTCTTGCTGTAAGATCACCCTCTAATTGGGACCAGAGGAATATTTCCATGCATGTGAATTACCTGACTGTGGCTACATAGCAAGGGGATGCCTAAAAGACAAAATTATTCAGAGATGCTACAATGAGGCCAGCACTGCAGGTACTGTATTTTTTTGCACAGAATGATAGAGAGATGTTACAATGAGACCAGTGCTGCATGTTCAGCATGCAAGACAATGTAGATGTTGCAATGAGGGCAGCAATGCACATACTGCATACAGACCACTCAAAGGCAGAGTTAGCCAACTGCACATGCATGACAATCAACATCAGACTCCTGCATCCCCAGCAGTGGCATGTGATTTATGTCAACTCATCAAATGCAAAGTCAGTGAAGCTCAATTATATAAACATAGTCTTCTAAGAAGACTTTCAGCAAACATAAAACATCGAGTTGTTTTGCAGGCAGGTAAACCATGGTAACACGAGGAAGGGCAAACCACCAAAGTGAAGTTCAGTTGAACTTCTTCTCAACTAACTGTATTGCACAACTGGGCTTTAAAGATTTTCTCATCGATCATCTGCAGTTCTTCTGTGGGATACTACCTTAAAATACGAGAGAAGAGGGGATTGATCAGTAGGGTGTTGGGAAGGTAAGCTGGTCAAACTGTTAAGAGCAAAAAAGATGATCTCCCAGACGGATATTTACCTCTTTCTTCTCAATATTCACTAGCACTCTGCAGATAAAAAGAAAACCATGTAATGAACAATTCTGTCTTTCTAAGAAGGGGATAATCTTTCGAGCCCAAAAAATACATTTCAGTGTATACTGAATGGAAAACCATAAAATCTAATTTTTAACCATTCTGTTCTAGGAAGTGAAGTCTCAGGTGTGATGACCCACTGCTACCAATCACTAATCAAGGAGCCTCAATCCTCACCAATACCACCAGTGAGGGACGTACACTGGGAGGATAGCAAGCTCACTTACCATATTTTCAGATGCAGTTCTTTGCATCAAGTGCAATTTCCCTTAAGAGCACACAGAGACCACAGTCAGTCCGGGACTGGTTTCTCCCTCTTTCTCCAGATCCCCAATAAGACTCCCCACTGGCACAGCTACAGAGTTGAGTCCTTAGCCAGGGTTCCAAGCCACGTCCTCCAACACTCTCTCTGTCCAACCAGTGCTTCATGTCCCTGCCCAAGTAGCTGACACACAGTCTTGCAGATTTATTTTAATTATGCACACATACACCCCTGGGAAAGGCTGGCACATGTTTATTAGCTATGCCTCCTTCTGCCCAGACTATAAGGTAGTTATCACTGCCACCAGAACCCCTTATCAGCTACTTTAAGGCCCTTAACAAAAGGTTTCTAATTTTACTGTGTAATATTAATGCTAATAAAAATGGTAGCTTGACCAAGAGCAAGGCTATTAGGAGTGGCCCACACAGTGTCACCAAATAAATATGCAAGTACTCTCAAAACTTAAATATCTCTACAGAAATCCGCCACAATGAAAGATTTAAATATATCTGGTAATAAATAATAAAAGAACAAGACAATACTAAATATATATTCACAATGACATCACAGTTCGAATCCAAAGGAAATATTTAAAACAACACTGCAGGACAGTTTCAAATAAAGAAAAATATCTAAACTAAGCTTTACTATATTCCTGACTGCATCTATGTGAATTACTATACCCTAGAAACTTACTTCATTAGAGCAAAGCAGATGTGATGAATGGATCTTCTGGCTGTTGTCAGGTCCAGGACAGAATGCAAAATGCTCCGTCTCACTAAGAGACTTCTCAAATTATTATCTGAAATATTACTTCTGGGATAGCTTGCAGAATGACATCATTTCTTGTCATCTGACTTTTAGTTCCCAGGCCCAAAACAACCACTGATGGCAGCTGGTAGCATTTAGCATCTACCTGCAAAAATAGATAAACAAGGGCTTCTCCTCAGATCTCTGGTAGATGCTGAAAGTCATAAAACAATTGCATTCCTTCATGCTTTCAAGACAAGTAATTCATTCACCCTAAAGACAATACAGAAAGTTTCCTAGTATTGAAAACTGTAAGATACCATCTTTTATGGCCTAGCCATAAAGTAATTTAATTTCAGGTATTTTTCTAAAAGTTTACTAGACTGAGGTTAACTTCCTGTATCCCAGTTTCCACTGTTAAAATATATATATTTAAATAGTACAATAATGCATATACATTTCTGTTCTATTCCAGCAGGGCACACTGTGGATCCATTTTAAACACAAGCCTTTTGCGAATACCTTTATCAACACACGTCTGTACAAGCAGTTTGATATACACATGACTTACACAAATCATTTTGATATTCACCAATGACATAATTATTTACAAATTTCCAGCTAGCTGGGCTGGCAGCATGTCCTATCATCACTCCAGGGACAAAAAGTTTCTCTTGTTATCATGGTTCTGAGCTTTTAAAATGGTTCGTAACCCTGATTAACTTAGCATATTAGATGTTTTGTGGGATCCCCTTCAAAACAAAGAATGGTCATAACATCTAAGCTCAGAACATTTGAGACCATAACATCTAAAACTCATAACATCGAATTTCATAACATTGAAACTTTGCATCACAACTTCAAAACCTACAAATCACATGTAAGTAACATCCGCTCCACATAAAACAACACCAAAGCAGTAAACACACTTGGTACTACGTTTCTGCGGGGGACAAGCCTCTGCAACCCCATGTGGGGGGGGGTCCACCCCCCACACCCCCCATAAATTAAATATATCAACTCTGAGCTCGCACTACGGTGGGGTTAGGAAATTAACTTTTTCCCCACTGTAGTGCGATCTTGGACTTGCTATATTTAATTTACGGGGAGGGGGGCCCCCACATGAGGGGGCAGGGGGGCTTGCCCCCTGCAGGAATGTAGTACAAAGTGTGTTTATTACTTTGATGTTGTTTTAGGTGGAAGGGATGTTATTTGCATGTGATTTGTAGGTTTTGAAGTTGTGATGCAAAGTTTCAATGTTATGAAATTCGATGTTATGGTCTCAATGTTTTGAGCTTCGTTGTTATGAACTTTAGATATTTTGAAGGGGATCCGTTTTGTGATGCCCCCAAAAATCTACAGGGCAATTTTTTAGTTAATGCACAATCCCAAATCTTCCCAGCTCTTAAAACAGCTGCTAGAAAAGCACTCCCTTTGTTCATTCACACACAAACTGATATACTGTCTAACCTAATCATGAAAGGATCAGGCAACAAATGAGGCTGTAAAGGCTCAATAGCATGAGCCATGCCTTATCCTTGTTACCTTTATATATAAATTAAGCTCCTTAATACCCAAATGACCTTGCCCAAAAGGGCCAGAAATGTGGCCTGCTGCTTGCTGACAGGGTATCCATACAGTTCACATCTGATTCCACCAGTCAGATGAAAAGCAGGACATGACTATGAATTCAGTGATTCTGACAGAAATATATAGTTGAGTCTTTCCAGTACTATGTCTGATGCAATGCAACAATGAACTGAATGACTATCATGTTTAAATTCACTGGAATCTAAGATACAGCTCTCGGGGCGAACCAACATGTCAGGTAGGAAAAGCACACTTTGGTTAGGGCACAGACTATTACATTATCTTAAAACAATCTGAAGAATGCTACTGAAACAGAAAAAACATATCCCTGAAAATCAGAAAGTGAAAAATGTGTGTTAATGTTTTATGAAAGTGTTATATATATATTTCCCACAACAGCCATTGGGTTTTGTCTTCTTTCTTGCTAGTTGTTTGCCGAAACAAAGCAAAATGTTGTGTTGGGCATATCAAACCAATAAGGAAATATTCTGCTATCTAGGAAGCATACATATTCTCCTATCTCCCATTTCAAACAACAACAAACAAACTGAGGGTGGCTGTCCTCCATGGAATCTTGGCTTTAGGCTCAAAAAAGCTGGCTGTTTCTACTTTTCTGCCATGTCATTCAACAGTGCAAATAATCCTTTCCTGTTAATAACCATTTCAGCAAAATATTTAGGAACTTATGGCTTAGCCAGCCATTTTCCATATCAAGTCTTACATTACTACCAGTCAGTCCTTTCTGCCAAAAGACGTACCTTCTGCTACTCTTAGACTATCCATTTAAGGTAATGTGATGTGTTATACATCACATTACACGAATAAGCTGTCAGGAAAAAACATAGTTTCTTTAGTATGTTGGAGTGTTACTGCTAGTCTAAGGCAGCTCCTTTTCATCTTACATCCTGTCTGGCAAGGAATACCAGACTTTTTATAAAAAAAAAAAAAAAAAAAAAAAAACACCTCACCTGCCTTGGCCTGTACCTTCCATTCATATGATTGACTGAACCCACCAGCCCACTCCTTGAAAAAGTATGTTCCCGTGTCTACATTAAACTGTCTACCTTTGCTCCCCATCTCCTGAGCATGGCCCTTCCTTATCACACGTTGTTACTTTTAATTGTGATTCTCTCACACTTCCTTTTAGTGCATTGTGTACCTTATAGCATATATATTCTGTTCTCTCTCTCCCATCTTTTCTTTGAAAAGAAATGTAACTGTTAGTCTTTCCCCATATATTATATCCTCTGATCCCTTTACTGTCCTTGTTGCATGCACTATTTCTAGCACTTTAATTGTAATATTGGGAATTACGGATGTTGGTAACGTTTTACTGTTTCATTTATTGTTATATTACATGTCAGTGTGCTTGTTTTCTTTTTTGACATCTAATGGTACATTCGGAGGGAATGCATATTCATGAATGACATATCACGGGAGTGGGTTTTGGGTGGGGCTTGCTACTGCGCATCTGGTGAGGCCCTCAAGTAAAATATCGCCCAGAAGTCAAGGTCACTGAGGCCAAGAAATGACCAGAAGGTTCTAGTATTCTTTGTAAACAGTCAATTTCAAATCTAAATTTTCCATCTGGGGACCAAGTTAATAGTCTTCTTCTGAACAGGGGACTGTACCTTCTACCAAAGGGGATTTATGAAACCTATGGAGAGTTACATGGAATGGATGGAAAAAAGTTCCTGAGTGCCCACCTACTTAAGAAGCAGTCAGATGCTTATTCTTTAAATAACATCTATAGAAAAGACAAGGCAGCCAATATCAAAGCAGTCTTAATTTCTAAGGAAAGGACCTGCCTTGTGTTTCCACTGCTCCTGCTAGGACCTTTCTTTCTGATACGTTCAGCATCACTTGACCTTTGCAGCAGAACTACAGACTAAGTCACATTTTGGACAGCCAGTTTCAGGACTGTCCTCCTTAAAACTTACTATAATGGCTATTATATGGTATATTGGCTATACAGTCTTGTTGTATAAGGGATATACTGCTTTAATAGTAATAATTTAGCTACAGCGATCATACAGTTGTGTAAGTTGAACTTACCATAACAGTAGATATTTGAATGATCACCACTGCAGTAGCCTTAGCTAAATGTATTATATCATGCCAAGGATATAATAGCCGGCCAGCTTCCAAAGATTCAGTGCACCTTTCACGCACCCAAACTGTCAACCCATACAGGGTCGGCCTTAGGTCAAGTGGTGCACTAGGCAAAAGGGCTCCACAGTGCCCCCCAACACCACCTGGTGCCCCCATCCTAGTCTACTTACACCATCCAGTTTTCTGGAAAAGTGCCCCTGCTAGAGTGGCGTGCCCTAGGCGGCCACCTAGTTGGCCTATGCCTAAGGCCAGCTATGAACCCATATAGAGATGGATACTTCAGCAGTGATAAATATGAAGAACATCTGCATGTCATACAAGATCAAAATAATTCAGTTTGAACACATACGTGAGCAAGGCTAGACACATCTACAGTTTCTCTACCATATTTATTACCCATCAATAAACTATATGGTGTCAGAATGAAGAAATATATCTGCATACGTGTTGGGAATAACAGAAATATATGGAAAATGGAGTAATTGTAATCATCCTGAAAGCTTGTACACAAAATAATTTAGCAAAAATCCAAAACCTTTGGATCTAGAAACTCGTTTATTCATCACTGAAAGTGGATTACCTGAAAAGTTACATTGTGCTAAATTTCTACATATCACTGGAGAATTTATCATACAGATATTTAACTCCTTATTTCCTTGAAGACAAGACAGACAAAACAGCAGCACGTAGTAGTCCAGGAAGTATTGTCAGCCTAGACAATGTCATTTTCTCTTTACAAGAGCATAGAAAGCAATAATTTGTGTTCAGAGTTTAATGTTCAATGCTGACAAAACAACGGTGCACAATCAACTGGGAAAACAAATACTTATGAGAGATACATGAATCAAATCTGGTAATAGTAAATTGCAAAGATGGAACAAGACACATGATGGGGTGGCCAGGAATGCACTCAAACACAACACTTAGCAAAACCTTTTCTAGCTATAACACATACCATTAACAAAAACCTAAAGAAATACTGGCATACACAAATCTAGAGTAGTAAAGGACTCGAGTGGGTACTGGTTTGTTCCAGTTCAAAGAGACAATGTATTGCATCAGTATGGAATATTATTCCAGACTTCCTAAAATAAACTGACAGACATAAAACTAGTGAGACTAATGCACTGAAGACTATATTCTTAAGACAGGGGATACCCAGTGCTGTCATACCTCCATCAATGGGCCACATTACTAAAGGCAGGAATTCAGAAGATTTTATACAGAAGTAGGAGTTCTAACTCCAGCTTACCTGACTGTGAAGAATAAGGACAAGTTGAGATTACCATACAAAAAGGGACAAATCTCATGAGAATGACTACCAGCAAAAGTTATGAAGACTGTCATCCCACAGTTCTGGAATACAGAAATACTTCACTGTGGCCACAGTGGTGCAGCTGTTAGCGTTGTCACCTCACAGCAAGAGGTTTTCTGGTTCGATCCTCAGCTGGGTTGCGTGGGTTTCCTCCGGGTGTTCTGGTTTCTTCCCACATCCCAAAGACATGTTGTAGGTGGATTGGACACACTAAATTGGCCCTAGGCATGAGTGAGTGCATGCGTGCGTGTGTGCGCCTTCTGTGGAAGGTTGGGCACCGGGCTGGCAGCTCAATACCGTAAAACTCTACTGCCAATCATGAGCGGACAGGTGATCCGCTGTGGCGACCCCTAACCGGGAAAAGCCGAAAGAAGAAGATGGATTAGACCTCTGTCCATGACTTGGTACTCCTTGGTGATGAGGGCATGCTGTGATCATAAAGTCAGATTGCTTTTAAAAATATGGCATTAGAAGGTAGGGCTGGAGCCAACTAACATTATGTATGGTGATGCATGTGATGTCATGTATACAATAAAGTAAATCACTACATTTCCAACCTAATAAGCCACGGTGGTGCAGCGGTAGCGTTGTCGCTTCACAGCAAGAGGTTCTCCCGTCTGATTCTCGGCTGGAGCGCCTTCTGTGTGGAGTCTGCATGTCCACCCCACAGTCGAGTGGCGTTCGAAAGACATGCATGAATGGGCGTGCCTTCGTTGAAGGTTGGGCATCAAGCTGGCACCTCAGCACCGTAAAAATCTACTGCCAATCATTAGCGGACCGGAGTTCCGCTGTGGCGACCCCTAACTGGGAAAAGCCGAAAGAAAAACAACAACTCTACATTTCCAACCTGTTTACAATTGATGTGGTCTCAGCCTAAGGGACAGGCTAGAACTGGGGGCAGTAAATGTAGGCACAATATTTGCAGAAAGCAAATAGTCAGCTAGAAGGAACACAACTGGGGGGGGTAATTAAAAAAAGCAAGCATAAAGCATTTGCTACATGGCTTTAAAAAACTGCTATTAGAATGATTACAGAAGGGTGGTGATGCTGCGGTAGCGTTGTCGCCTCACAGTAAGACACTATCCGGTTTGATTCTCAGCTAGAGCGTCTTCTGCGTGGAGAAATGCGTGAATGGGCGTACCTTCATTGAAGGTTGTGCGTCAGGGCTGGTAACTCGGCACGTAAAAATCAACTACCAATCATTAGTGGACTGGAGTTCCGCTGTGGCGACCCTTCACCGGGAAAAGCCGAAAGACAACAACAGAAGGAGAGGTGAGCAGACAACTGCATATTAGCTAGAAGTGCGAGTATCCTTATTGACATACAAATACAAGGTTTTATCCCAGATGGGACAGGAATTTGGTGGCCTTCTGCTTGCAGATGATGGAGGTCAACTGAGATTATTTTAATTTATTAATCTTTTGCTGACCAGGTTAGTCCTCACATGTTAGCAGCCTCTTTTCAGGAGAGACCCGAGGTGGTATTTATACTGACTTAAGCTTCTACAGTCAGAAGCAAGAATACATTTTGTGATGTTTTTTCTGCAGTTTCTCTCTCTCTCCAATATGTACTTCCTTAATCAAAACTAACATTCTAACTGTAAATAGTTTTCCTTTTTGTGACAAATCAAGACTATTTTTAAATCACCATGAACATCCATACATCCATGCAAAGTAGCCTAAACTCTACTGTAACCCACAACCACCTTTTCAGCACAACTCTCAACATCAAAAAGTATCACACAAGCATCAGAAAGAACTTATTTTTCAGTAAATTAAATCTTCCAATGCTAGAACCTATATAGTAAATGATAACGAATATTTGCACAGGCTCAGTTATTTAATAATGTATCTTTAACGAGTCAAACTTTATAAACAAAACCAGTACATCTACAAATTAAAAAGCAACTATATGATGGCAGAAATCAAAGCAGTATACACCTGCTCTGAGAAGTAAAGGCATGAAGCCCTGACTATGCCCAGGGGTTGAGAAGCAGTGTGAGTGTTGCATGATCTGGATCATAAGGGTGACAGTAAGCAGACAAAGATCATTAGCCATGATGGTAAGAGAGAGATATCCAAACTCACTGCACAACTGACACTTTGTGGAGCCATAAGACTCGGAATGTAATAAGGAATACAGACCTGTGAATCTGTGGGCTTGCTACTTCACTTCACACTCTGTGCTTCCCTAAGCGCTGGTAGAGCATTTCAGTTATTTCTTCACATACAGACAGCTGTATTTTCCTCTGAAAAATAACACTGGCTGCTTGTGATTAGACAGAAGGCCTAAGTGACCCTTGCCTTTTAAAGCAATACAAGGAAAAGTACGGTATTTGGCAACTTCCTCTGTGAATAAATACAAGGACTGTTTCCACCTCTCAGTCTTTCATGTCATGTTAACAAAGAATATGTCACAGTGTAAACGCAATATTGGGCACTTCAGAAAGACAAGTTTTCTTTTTTAGTTAGATTAGCCTTTTCCTTTCTAGAAGGTGAAGGCCAAAGTGGTGGAACTTTGGAAATAAAAGAGATTAAAGCTAAACTTGTCATATCTAGTTAAAAAGAAAAAAAGAAATGAACCTACACTTTGCCTTTTGCTTTTAATTCAAATGTATTCCCAGAGGGCAGGTTGTAAGAGCACAGACTTGATTTTACTTTCAATTTTCATATTACAGCTTTCTACCTGCCACATACAGCTCTTAATCTACATATAAAGTGCCCCTCCAGCATTAACACCTCCTGAAATTGTGACAAATACGAGTTATTAAGTTCTAGCATTGCTCCGTGTCTTCAGGCAGCCGTCACGATTCAAATGAGCTACATACTACTGAGAGGAAAATTACCTACGAAATCCACCCGTCATTAACAAGAGGCAAATTACGACAGAATTCACAGCTCATAAACTCACCAAATGGAAGATCATCATTAGGGAATACAAAGGACGTCACAGTAAGCATTCTGCCTGGCCCGTTTTTAAAACAAAAATCAGCAGAAGACTAAGGTCTGGAGACTGAATCATATTTGTTAAACTCAGTAACTCTGGTTTGACTTGCATGACATGCAGCAGATGTGCTATACTACTTGTGAATCATGCTTTAGTGTTCACAAAAATTATATAAACGTGTAGGTTTACTTAAGCAAAACAATGTGCAAGAATCCCTGCATATAACACATGTGAAAGAAGCCTTCCAGTGCAGATTGCAAAGAAATGCTTACGCCAGTTGTACAAAATAACAAAATATAAGGAATGATCAATACAGATGTAAATTGTCAAATATCTGCTCAGACCACTCCTACGACGGAAGAGAGGACTGCAATTTGGATATGTGTGGAAAAAATTTCCCAGTCTGAGTACTAGCACAAAACAGTTCCTCTGGACTTCTGAAAAGAAGCAGTGAATTTTTGGTCAAGACTTGAATGTTCAGCCATATTACATGATGAGTCAGAGTCCTGATTTACTCCACACTACTTACTACATGTAGGACTAGGGCTGAAGGTGTTCGGCTCTGTCATTAAACTGTACATACAAGATGCACAGTTAGAAAGTGCAAGACAGTTCAGTTTGTTGTGCAAGACATAAAGCAAAATATAAAGCCAATATTCTAGCCTCTCACTCAGTGTAAAACTTGTGCAGTTGAGGAAGCCGATACAAGATGTCAGATTTACATCAGTAGAAAACGACTCCCATCTGGACCTGGGTTTGCCAGATGGACTTCATGAATGAGCAAAGTGTACAAACATCTTTGATCTCAGGGATACAGAGAACAAGCAAGTCTATCCAGGCCTGTGTTGCTAATTAGCTGAGTGCTGACACACCATAACAAGCCACTGCTCAATAGGACTGGGCACATAAAATGCTCTGTCCAAATACACCTGGTGATAAGCCTACCTGTTGTACAACAAACACTTGCTTTAAATTACACACACAGTATTTATATGTCATTTAGCCCTGGTATAAAACACAAACTATTTAATTGCACAACATGTAAAGTACAGCTATAAGAGGTACACAGGCTGGGACTGAATCATTCTTGTCCCCACTGTCATTACCTGGTTGGGTTAATGCCCCACTCTAAAAGCCAGCCCTACCTCTTCCACAACAGTAACATACAGAGTACAACAGCTGCCAAACAAAATATCAAAAGTCATCCTAAAGAAGCTGACAATCCTGAAAACTCAGAGCAAAACATCAGCTGGGTCACCAAAGACATTCAGTGAATGACGCAGAAGTAAGTGGACACTCACAGTAGGTCCCATCTTACCACTCATTTTTGTTTGTTTAGAAACTGATTAACTCAACTCTGAGTTGACTTGTAGAGGAACAAAGGGGGCATTCACAACTGTGGGCAGTATAAAGACATCAAACTCCTGTCACATTGCAAGCCCTGGATATAGTGACTGATAAACGAATACGCAGAGTAGAGAAAGTAAGATGAAAGATGAGCAGTTTAGATTCCTATCAGGATGCAGCCCAACAAACCCAATATTTGCAATG
Source organism: Protopterus annectens (assembly GCF_019279795.1). Lineage (NCBI taxonomy): Eukaryota > Metazoa > Chordata > Ceratodontiformes > Protopteridae > Protopterus > Protopterus annectens. The sequence goes on from NC_056733.1 coordinate 205,695,099, forward strand.
AGACAAACTGTGGAGAAGAAGCTACAGATGAGGGAAATAGTCCAACCGGGCATTCCTAAACTTAAAGGAAGTATGGCAAAATACTGAGAAAGCTGGTTTGGGCAATTCTAATATGGCTTGACGCGTCAGAAACATTGGTAGAACTAGTGCAAGCTAGCACTAACAGTGTTCAGACTCACAGAGGGATTCCCATTCCCAGTGGTAAACAACAAAGTTGCTGAATGCAGATGATGTGGCATTACCGGCAGACTCAATAATAACTTCAGCAAATGACAGAGAAATGGAATGCAAAACTAAACGCACAGGGGGTGAAACAGAGTACAAACAAGACAGCTGCAATCCCAGCAAATGGGGGAAGCCAAAGGAAACCGAGAAATGATATAGAAGGGGAAAATAGTTGTTCAGGAAGTCTGCACTGTAACTTCCAATGGGCAGAGCCTTAGCCTTTTGACAGAATCAAATTATGACCCCACATTTCAAACAAATATTCATGTCTCTGGAACCACAGGGATTATGGAAGAAGTATAAATGGCAAACTCTTCAGCACAAACTATTTTTATAATGGTATCATTCTTTAGGTTCTAGGTCTTAAATCGAATTTTGTTAAGTCATAGTAAACACAGAAACCGTGAGCCATTTGGAAAAAGAAGCGACTGAGGAAGTGCGAAAATATAAAGAACAAAATCTAGAGACTTTTGAAAGGTATAAAAACGAAATATGGACATGGAAAGAGAGATCTGATATAGTGCAATATTTATGCAAAGGAGAAAGCCAAATTAATCAATACAAAAAAAGGCAGCCCCAAAGATATTCAAAAAGAAATACAAGCAAAAAGCATCCAGATATGGAAAATTTCACAATACAAAAAATAAGATTACAAAAAGAGGACATAGAACAGAAAATTAGTAAAGCAGAAGTTGAAAAAATAGAATTTGAAGTTATGGAATACCTGCAAAGTGAAGGATTTAGTGTAGAAAGTCTAACACGGGTTATATCACAGAATGATGGAACAATGAGTTCCCAAGTAAGGAGAAACAGGAGACATCTGAAGAAGAAATAAGGGCATGGGAAAGAAAAAGAGATTTAATATGGTGCAACATTTTTACAAAGGAGAAAGCAAAACTAATCAATGGAAAAAGAGGAGCACCAAAGATATTTGAAAAGAAATACAAGCAAAGGCATCCATACATGGAAAATTTTACAATACAAAAAAATAAGAGGGAAAAGTAGAAAGGAGGGTCAGTAATGGAGAAGTTAAAAGGAATAGAAACAGAGGTTAGGGATTACCTGCAAAGTTAAGGATTTAGTTTAGAAAATCTAATTCTGATAACATCACAGCAGGATGGAGCAATGGATCCCAAAATTAAGGAGAAACCAGTGGAGCAGGAAAGCATCTGAACAGTTACCATATGAAGATACTTTGGAACCTTCCATGGGAAACCAGTATAAATGTTCAGTTGGAGTTGCACAGCACGGGAAGGAATAGGAAACTGTGGCAACTCTATGTTGTGGCGTGATAGGCCAGTGAGTTCCCATATGAAAGAGCAACAGATAACACAGGATGAAACTGAAGGGAATGTGACACAGGAAGATGCTCTGAAACTTTCTATAGAATGCCCGCAGGAAATAGAAAACAAAGAATGTGTCCTCAGTTTAGAAGAAAATGATCTAAGAAAAGAGTTAGTTGATTTAATAGAGATGGACAGCCATATTAAGATCAATGAAAGAAATAAGACTCTTGTTAATACAGTTTGATTACTTTTATATAAATGTAAATTTGCCTATGTCACAAATGATAATTCGGTACTTACGTATTATCGCAACCAGATTTTTGCGATAATACGGCTTGCTTTCCGGTGTGTGACTGTAACCAGAAATGTATGCAGAATCACACAGGGAATGTTATCTGTAAAAAAAAAAAAAAAAAAAACACTCTGTTGAGGTAGGAGTAGTGTAGTACTACAAAAATGACTGCTTGTTTGAACCTATGCCGTTTCCCGACATTATGTCAGTCTTAGTGCTTTTCCAAGTCCTGTTATGTGTGCACGCAACAGAGCACAGCCGCGTCTGCAGCATATATTCCCTTCCCCAGAACTAGCAGCCCAAAAGGGGTAAAAAACAACTGACAGTTCACACACCATTCAAAGGGGAAAGAAAGGTAACACCTACAGACGTGATTCAGCTATTATTAAACACACACATCACAGAAAGCAGGGAGTGTGAAATTTTCATGTGAAAATGCAGAAGGAAAAGTACAATCTTACAACCTGCACGTTTTGCTACGGGGGACAAAAACATAGAGATAGCCGGTCAAAATCTTTCAGATGACGAAAATAAAATCTGAGTACTGGCGATGAACATAAGGATGGTATATTCCCGATTAACTTAGCCTATATTGCGCTTGTAATCAGGAAGGCAGGATCTACCATGCGCTACATGCAGCAGTATGTAGTTCACTGGCAAAGTGAGACATGCCAGTCAGGACTCCAAAATTTGGCAGTTAGTCCTCTCCCTGCCTCAAAACCATGTGTGCCACAATTTAACTTACTTACTTACACTCCCTTTTCCAGCTTAATAGACCTGCTGTCTCAGACATGGGACTAAATTCGCAACCGCGAAAATCTGGTTGCGATAATACGCAAGTACCGATAATTCAATAAAAGTGTTTAAAAAATGAAAGAAATAAGACTACACAAAGTCAATAAAACCCAAAAAGTTGCAAGTTTGATAAAACAAACACAGTAATTAGGCCCGTTCATAGAAATTCATAGGCTATATTACTCTTACCACAAAAACACAGGGTAGTAAGGGAAAGGAAGGGGAGAAATCGAATGCCATCATGGAAGTATCAAACAAAGAACACTAAAAGCAATTAAGACAAAAAGTGTCACCGTTAGAAGAGTATAGAAGAGGGAACAGTTAAAAAAAAAATGCTCAGAAAGATAGACGTCCTAAAAGCAATGAGCAGTATCAGAACAGATCAGGATCTATCATACACTATTACAAACAAACTAAAAATATCAGCACAGGCAGAAAAACCTAGAAGATATGCAGATAACTATAAAAGAAAAGTACAAAATAAGCAATTTATTGATGACCCAAAAAAAGAAGTTATGTACTCACCATAATGTTCCATCTGAGTAGTAGTTCTTCATTTGTCTTCAACCTGTGGGTTCCCAGATCTGGCTCAGCCACATATCCAGCATCTGATCCAAGCTCAAAGCTCCTCCCTTTACCCATAATGGTCCTGTCTCCTTCTTCCATTCAGATCGAGTTTGCTGCCTAATCCAGTACCATCACCCAACCCAACAGAGACTTGTCTGTACCAGAAATCAACAACAACCATAACAGGCACCCTACGAAGGTGACCTCCATTATTCTTAGAAGACACCAACAGTTCAAACAAGGCTGGGGAAGGAGGGGGGGATGGTTGAAGACAAATGAAGAACGACTACTCAGATGGAATGTTATGGTGAGTACATAACTTCTTTATCTGAAGTAGTTGTCTTCATTTGGTCTTCAACTGGTGGGACAGAGTCCCCAGCTACCAGACACCTGGGATGCCCTCATGGGAAGGATATTCCGGACCATGATGGAGCCAAAGGATGCCCTGTTCCTGGATACAATGTCCAATTTAAAATGTGAGATGAAGGTATGGGATGAGGACCAAGTGGCCGCAGAACAAATATCATCTAATGAAATTCTGGACCAAAAAGCTGCTAACATGGCCATAGACCTGGTGGAATGCACTTTCACCTGACTTGGCAGGGAAATCCCCCTGGCTGAATATGCCCGAATGGATACATTGAGAATTCCAACAGGTGATGGTAACTTTAGAGATTGGTTTCCCCTAAAAAGGGTTTGGAATAAGAAATGAAAGGTTGGTCAGATTTACGAAAGGTTTTTGTCCTGTGCAAGTAGAAACATAACTGTCTGTGCATGTCTAGTAAATGCAATTTGTAGTCCCCCTTGTTTTGAAAATTTGGAAAGAAGACCAGTAGGTTGATTACTTGATTGGCCTCTGAAGCTACTTTAGGTAGAAAAGATGGATTAGTATGCAAAGACACCCTGTCCTTATGAAAAACCATATAAGGGGCTTTGATCGATAGAGCCTGAAGCTCCGAAACTCTCCTAGCAAAAGTAATGGCAATCGGAAAGGCAGTCTTCCTGGAGAGAAACTACATATCCACTGAAGCTGCAGGTTCAAAGGGAGGTGAGACTAAGGCCTGAAGTACTAGGGTAAGATCCCACAGTGGCATAGGGTCCTTTACTGAGGGTCGAAGAAGAAAGGTACTTTTGAGGAAGGCCATACAAAGCTTTGAAGATGCTAAGGAAGTCATATTATCCCCCACATGATAATTAGAAATTGCTGCAAGTTGAACTTTGACTGTAGAAAAACTGGCACCTTGCTGAAAAATTCCCAATAAAAATTCCAACACCGCAGAAACTGGAGCCATGAAACGATCTAATGCATGCTGAGAGGCCCACATAGAAAAACGTTTCCATTTGGAGTACACTTTTCTGGTGGAAGACTTATGAGCCGTCACTAAAATTCTTTTGACGAGAGAAGATAATCCGGGAGTCCTGACTATCATGGGAACTGAAACAGCCAAGTGGTGAGCTTTAGACTGTCCAGGTCTGGATGGAAAATCCCTGAGGGATGCGATATGAGATCCGGAACTAGATCCAACGTCCATGGTGGAGCCACCAGATGGGAACTCAGAGAGGGAAAACAGGACCTGGTGAGGCCAGAATGGGGTAATGAAGATAACTAAGCTCCTCAGCCTGCAAGCTTTCTGAAGAAATTTTGATATTAAGGGAAGAAGAGGATAAGCATACAGAAGACCGGGGGGCCAAGCAAGAATCAGATCGTGTCTGGGGGTTTCTCCTGGGGGGGATTCGGGGCAAAGAACTCTCTGCATTCTGTGGTGGAAGGGGAGGCGAATAGATCGCAGCAAGGCTGACCCCACTTGTGAAAGATCTGTTCTGCTACTGAAGGATTCAGAGATCACTCGTGAGGCATCAGAATAGATCTAGTGAGCCTGTCTGCTAGAATGTTGGACCTCCCCGGAATGTGTGCTGCCTCCAGAAAATGGCCAGTGAAGATTGCCCATTCCCACACTCTCATGGCTTCGCAACATAGGGGATATGATCTGGTTCCCCCTTGTTTGTTGATGTACCAGACCACTCACATATTGTCCGCCTGGATAGCAATTGTTCCTACAGGGAGATGGGCATGAAGATCCTGCAATGTTAGAAACACAACCCTCATCTCCAGGACGCTGAAATGCAAATTAGTCTCATAGGGGGACCATGTGCCTTGGAATGTCCTTCCCAAGCAGTGCCCCACCACCACAGCTGGGAGGCGTCTGTAGTCACCATGGCCATGGGAAATGGTGGGAGAAAGGGATGTCCCCGAACCAGATCCGAAGAATGAATCCACCACCAAAGGGAGTCCCTGCACTCTCGAGAGATTCAGACAGGGTGAATCAATGGAAGATCTAACAGACCATTGCACTGAAAGGGAAAACAGAAGGACCCGCATATGAAGACGTGCCAAGGGCAAGAGATTGATCATGGCCGGCATGGACCCCAACACCCTTAATACAATTTTTGCTGTCGGAGATTTAGTTTGAAGCATGCACAGGACATGTAGCTTCAGACTGCTTATTCTGTCTGGAGTAAGAAATACTCTGGTTCGAACTGTGTCTAATCATGCCCCAATGAAGTCTAAAGTTTGGACAGAGATCACAGACAATTTGTTGACATTGATGGTAATGCCCAACCTCTGGGCTAGAAGAAGAAAAGAATCCCTTGCTTGACAAAGCTGATGCCTGGATGGGACAGCAAGGAGCCAATCGTCCAGGTAGGGAAATACCTGAATGTCCTGGAGTCTCAGGTGAGCCGCTACTACTGACATCACTTTGGTAAACACCATGGGGGCTGTGGTGAGACCAAAGGGGAGTGCTCTGAACTGATAATGATTGGTTCCTAGACGGAAGTGGAGAAATGTCCGACAGCGTCTGTCCATCATCCTGGAGGTCGATCGAGCACATCCATTCTCCTGCAGGAAGGGCAGGATAGACTGAGGGGTGACCATCTGGAATTTCACCTTGGCCACAGACAGGTTCAAGGTGGATAGATCCAAAATGGGACTTAGGTCTCCCGTTTTCTTTGGCACCAAAAAGAACCTGGAATAAATACCTGATCTGGAGTGGTCTAGGGGGACAAGCTGGATGACTCGCTTTCTTAGCTGCTTTGCGATTTCCAGTGCTGCATCCTCCCTGTGCGTAGGTGGAAAGTCCAGGAGGTGTTTGGGGGAGGAGGTGGCTCGAGGAAGGGGATATAATTCGTAGCACCCATCGATCCTTTGTGATGGACTTCCACTCCGTTAGGTGCAATGAAAGATGGCCCCTGACTGCCTTCAGAGACGAGCAGTCGGGCAACCCTTCAGGGTTGCTGAGCAGGTCTGTCCAAGAAAGGTTCTCGAGACCAGTAATTTCTCGGACCCCCTCTGCCTCTAGCACAATGTCTATCAAATCCCCCTCTGTTCCTGGGGGAAGGTGAGTCCTGAGTGTCTCGGGGAAAATTCTGAGATTTCCAAAATCACATCTTTTTGGTCCCTTGCTGATTCTTAGAGAAGGATCACTGAGGGGCCGAAAAGCGTATCCTGATGGCAGACAAGAGTCTTAATGTCCTTCTCAAGCTGAACTAGAGTCTCACGTACCGACTTCCCAAACAAGGAAGTACAGTCGTACAGGGCATTGGTAAATGACGTCTTGAAAGGTTCCAAAAACTGACAGAGATGGAGCCAGGTGTGTCGCCTGATGGCAACGCCTGTACCAGCTGCCCTAGCGGCTTCTTCGGTTGCATGGGAGAGAAGGCACATATAGGTGTTTGCAACTGATTTTAGAGTGGCCATATGAGTGGAGATCATCTTGTTGTCCGTCAACTTGGACTCCAGGGTCGACTCAGCGATCTCCTTAACTAGGTCTTGCTGCAGCCAAATCACATTTCATGTAATTCAGTGCCTGAACAGAGAAGGTCGCTGAAGTGTACACCCGCTTCCTGAAATGGTCTATCGCCCTTGACTCTCAGTCAGGAGGATGGAACGTAGAGCTCTCCTGAGGGATCTCATTCCTAATGGCCGCTGCCACCACCATGGCATCAATGGGGGATCCCTTGTTCCAATATAATCTATCTGGGGGGGGGCTCAAGACCTTATCCGGAAGTTTGGGAATGGGCTCCACCATGTCTGGTTCCTTCCATGCCCAAGATGTAATGAAATCCACTAAAGGATCTGCAGGAGAGGGACACCCAGGAAGTAGAGGGTCCTGCACCAAATGCCTCGAGGAACACAGATTCATCCAAGGTACATTTTTGGGCAGACCACCCCCCCTTGTTGGCAAAGGAGTTCCATGATGTCTCTGAAGGAGACATCCTTGGGGGGTGACTGGGGAGAACCTTCCACTTCCCCCAAATCAGTGTCTTCAGTGAGAGAGACTGGTAGGGAATCTAGGTGCCTCCTTTTGCATGTACGTTTGAGAGTGATCTCCTCAGGACTCGCCAATGTCTTGATGCTCCCAAACGTAAGCTTCCTGAAGCAAAGTGGTGGCAGGCTGTACCTGAGATGGCAGGATGGCCAGAACCACACCAGAAACGGAGGGAGTCAGGGTAAAGTCCGAAGATGAGATGGTCAAGGGTCTCGAGGAAATTGAGAAAACCCTCTCCACCACGTCAAAAGCCGAAGGGGAATGGACATCCTGAGAAAGAAAAATAGGAGTCGTCACCCTCTGACCCAATGGGGGAGTCAGAGCTGAACCTCCAGGCACTGCGATACCAAAAGGAAGGCTGTGTTCTGACACATTCAGAGCCGATAACCCCTCTGATCCAAAACTGAGGCTACGGCTCAGAGAGCTTGTCGGATCTGAGCCAGTCGGATCCGACCTGATCAAGGTCATTGCTGGGGTCGAGGTACAAGGTACCAATGGCGAAGGCCCCTCGACATTGAGAATCCTTGGATCCAAGAGCTCCGAAAACAAAGGTCAGATCAGAGAAGGAGAAATTGGAGTGAAAAAGGCCTGCGTGCTCCCCGCTCTGGAGGGAGAGGGGGCAGGCAAGACTCCTATCTACATCTGGGTGTGGATGAACTTCCGCATCATCCTATCCATCTCCGCTTTGCTAAGGCTCCAGGTGGAGCCAGAGGAAGAGGTGACAGACACCGGCCTGGAGGGGTGGTGAGGAAAAGCCTGAGCAGTGACCAGATCCAGGGCTCCTCTGGCTCTGGGGAAAACTGAGGAGAATGAAGCTGGGGAGACTCCGGTATCAGAGCTGATCTAGCTTTATGTGGTGGGCCAGTCGAACCCGAGCGATCCAGTGATTGCTTCCTTGGCCTATTTTTTCTAGAAGTTTGTTGCTATCCCTGGGCCTCTTGGCGGGAGTTTGAGTCCCAGAGGCCGGGATGGGGGTATGGGGCAGAAGCCAGGGGCACAGACTTGAGTCCCCAAAGAGGGAAGAAGCCCCTTAACGATTAGTTTGTCCCTCCTATCCTTAAGTGTCCGGGGATTAAACCCATCACAGATGTAGCAGGAAGTCTGGAGAAGGGCTGCCCCAAGACACTACACACAGTGTGTGGCCATCAGCTGGGGAGAGCTTGTGGCCACACTCTGTACACTTTCTGAAGCCGGGTTTGGGAGTGTCAGACATGTTCCAACCTTAAGCCCAGCACATTCACAATCACACAGACCACAAACGCAAAGAAAAGGGGGGGGGGATTTTTTTTTACACCGATGGAAACGTGGAGAGGAGGTAGAAAGTAAAGAAGGAATGTAGAGAGAGAAAAGTGAAAGATTTACATCAAAAAACAGCACTTACCACAAACTTTTTATGCAAAGACCTCGAATCACGATGCAGACACGTAGGTGGCAAATGAGATCTGAAGGGAGAAAGGCGACGGGAGCATTATGGATATGGGGAGGAGCTTTGAGCTTAGATCAGATGCTGGATATGTGGCCAAGCTGGATCAGGGAACCCACAGGTTGAAGACCAAATGAAGACAACTACTTCAGATGAAGCATTACAGACAATTGTGAAACAATGTAAAAGGATTTGAAATACCACCAAAAAGTAGTAGTGTATACATTTTAAAGATGTATCTATGAAGATCCTGCGGAACATAAAGATACTGAATGATAAAAGTAAAGAAAGAATAAGAAGGTGAAATGTACAGGATATGAAATGGATTGAAGTACTGGCCAGAGAGATTGAAATAAAGTTAAGAAAAGTTCCTAATTGTTAAACCCCTGGCCCAGATGCAGTACCCAACTTCTGGCTAAAAGTACCAATGTCTTTACATGAAGATTTAACCATGAGTAAGAACTATTTATATGTGCACCCCAAACAGACACCAGACTGGTTAACAACAGGAAAAATAATACTCCTACTTAACAGTGAACCTGCAAGCTATCCTAAAAACTACAGACCAATAACTTGCCTTCCGATGATATAGTCTTCCGATGATATAGTCATTTAGAAGAAAACTCTACCATGGCAATAGAACAAAAGAGTAATACAAGAAAGTCATATGGAACAAAGGACCATTTGTTGTTAAATAAAGTCATAATGGAGAACTGTAAAAAGGGGAAAAAATCTAAGTATGGCATGGACAGACTACAAAAAAGCATTTGACAATATCCCACATTCATGGATAAATAGAGTGCTTAAAATGTATAAAATACACACTAGACTGATTACATTACAGTGACCATGAAACACTGGCAAACCACTTTGCAGTTAAAGCATGACAAAGGACAAATTATTATTCCAGGGATAAAAATTCAAAGAGGGATATTCCAGGGTGACACTCTGTCACCACTGCTTTTTTTTGTCTAGCCCTTAACCCATTAAGCTTTCTACTTAACAGATTACAGACTTCTCATCTTCTTTTTGTAGATGATTTAAAATTATACAGATCCTCAGATGAGGAACTGAAAGCCCAACTGGGAGTGGTGAAAGCACTTTCAGATGATATAAGAATGCCATTTGCTCTTCATAAATGTACAAAAGCAACCTTTAAATCAGGAAAGCTGCAGCACCAAGAAAACATCACTTTGGGACAAGAATGTGATATAAAATAACATGAGCAAGACAGAGTGTATAAATACTTGGGAACTGATGAAGGATCAAAAATAAAACATGAACAAATGCGAATAAAACTTAGTACGGAATATTTTAGAAGACTTAAATTAATACTGAAAACACCGTTGACATCTAGGAACAAAGTCCAAGCTTTAAATCAATTTGCTTTTCCTGTCCTAACTTGCAGCTTTGGAGTGACTGGCCCCAAAAGGTGTTGGATAGGTTGGACAGAAAAACAAGAAGGATGCTTCATGCTCATCAAATAATTTATAAAAAAGTGCATATTAAGACTATATATTCCCCGTTCTGAAGGAGGTATGTGCCTCCTTGAAATTGATTACATGCATAGATCTGCAGTCATGGGACTGCATATATATCTGCTGACCTCACAAGACCCAAACATAGTGAAACTTCTGAAACATGAGGAGAATAAATCTAAGATGACTTCCCTGCTTAGTTTTGCAGAAGCATATTGATGTCAAGCGGGAATGGAAATCAAACCAGAAGTAGATAAAATCAGGCAGCAACTGAATGTGCCAAAAAACAAAAGAAAGAATATAAGGTGAAGGATCAGACGAGAAGGCAAGAAATGTGGAAAATGCATAAATATAGTTGCAATTAAAGAAAACTCTTTGAACAACCTAATGTTAATCAGGATCGAATGCAGGAATGGTTAAGGAGAGGTGAATTTAAACCAAAAGACAAAATATTAATAGTGGTGCCCCAAAATAGTGGACTACATACACGTTGGTTTACAAAGTCCATTAAATATGTGGAAAAACAGATAAATGTAGGTTTTGTAAAACAGAACTGGAAACAGTTGCACACCTGTTGCTGGTTGTAACATACTAATGGCAGAAGGACTGCATACTGAAAGGCAGAATAATCTGGCAAGACTGTTGCATTAGGGATTGTGCAAACATTATAATACTGAAGTATCTGAAAAACACTGGAAACATGAGCCACAAAGCATTACAGAAAATTATGAAGTTTATATCACATGGGATCACCCATTAGCAACAGTTAAAAAAAATAGATGCGAGAAAAACAAATATAGTCATCCATGAAAAGATGACCAATAGCACTGATCATTGAAATTGCTACACCCAATGACTACAGTCTTTTATGCACAGAGAGACACAAAGTCATAAAATGCCAAGATTTGCAGGCAGAAACAAAGGCAATGTGGAAGAAGGATACCCAGACAGTTCCAACAGTAGGAGCAATGGGTCTTATAAAAAAGAATTTACAGTCGTACTTAGATATGTTCCCAATACATGTAACTCCATATGAAGTGCAGGAGGAGTCATTACTGGGCACATTGTGGGTACTGCAAAGAGCACTGCTGGCTATCATCAAAAATTGAAACAATACTAATTTCATTAACTTTAATCATACTTTGACTTAGGAATAGGGTCCATTCCCATCATGGTATTAGAAACCCAAAAGACTTGGAGAAATTAAAAGAGAGAGACTAAACTGTGGCCTTGACTACAGCATTTAAGCAATTTAATCATTACATCACTAGCTGAAAACAACATGGCTGGTTAATCCCACCTGGCAAAGGTTTTGAATCACTAGTCAGCTCAGAAACAAAGATATGTCCAGTCCAATACATTAAAATAGTAACAGCAGGAACTAGCACTGAAGACTACTGAAGAGTGTGCCTAATAAGAGGACTGAGCAGGTGGTATCAAGACTTTAAGGAACACGATAAATTGGCCATATACTGCTATGGCGAATATTCACAAAACTGTACTACAATGCTTCATCACCTTTGTTCTTAGTCTTTAGTTGATTGGGTAGAATACCTATATAACATTTGCCAAATCAAAGTAAAACATTCAAATGCATAAAATGAAAAGTATCATTTCTAAGTGAAACAGCAAAATTCTAAACTTGCTGTAACACTTTTTAAAGTAGGGGACATTTACACCCCTGTACCCTTAACATAAGGTGCTGTGTCCACCTTTACAATCCATATTATCTCTGAAATTACTGTACCTTAGACTCAAGAGAATTCCTCAAGATAACACACTTCACTGTGGCCACAGTCTTTCCGACTTAACAGTTTGCAGGTCAAAGTTTATTGGATTGCATTTCTACCTTGCTCCATGGACAGAATCAAGCTGCGAGTCCAAAGCCTAGGCAAAGACCTCAGATAATTTTGGGTGTAGGACTGCTGTAGCAAAACTATATCTGACCCTGAAAACATAATCCATTTGTAATGCTTGCTAAAAGAGTGGACTGCAGACTATATTGTCAGAGCAAATTACTACTAAGCACTTACAGGATCACAGGAAGTTACTAGGTTACTGGCCCTAAGGCCCTTACAAGCCTAGCCAAGAATTAGCCCATGTTCTGACAAGCCAGCACCTGATGCCCCTGTCCGGCAGGGACACAGGTGGAATCCTAGGGGTGCATTTTCTGTTCCCCATTCAGTTTTCCAGGTTATGCTTAAAAAGGCTTAATGAGTTACTCTTCTTGATGTGGACAGGGAGTCTATTCCACAGAAGGAGTGTCTGGGACACAAATCTGTCCCGTTAACAAGTCCTATTGATGTCACAGACCAGGTTAAGGTCACGCATGCAGGTGGAGCTTGACTTGCGGATATGCAGCAGTCCCATAAAGCAGGGTCTGACATTACTTTGTATGCCAGACAGAGGTCACCTCTGAGGAGTCTGCATGAGACTGAGTAGAGGGACAGAGCATTTAGCCTATCTGTGTACAGTAGATGTTTGAGGCCCTGGATTCTCCTGGTGAGGAACCTCTGTGGTCTCTCCAGCTGCTGCATGTGCTTTGTGAGATACATGCTGAAAGAGGCATTGTACTCAATAATGGGTCTTATAAGGGAAGAATACAGGGATATTATGACCTCCTTGTCCCTGAATGAGATGCTCTTCTTAATAAGGTGGGCCATGTAGAAAGCTTTCTGTACAACAGAGGCAATATGGTGGTCAAAAGTCAGTTTGCTATAAACCTGGGTGCCCAAGTCCCTCACGAGTGATTTCATGCTTAGGACCTTGTTATTAATGTGATAATTTGTGGGGACATCACTCTCCCCAAAGGGGATGATGATAAATTTTTGAGCATTAAGTTTGAGGACATGTTTCTGGCACCAGTCATCTGTTTGGGTGAGACCCTTTTGGAGGATGTCCACATCACTAAGGGAATTGATGACACTGCCCAGCTTGCAGTCATCCGCAAACTTGGTCAGCTGTAGACCACTCGTTTTGGTCTGCACCTCAGATAAGTATATCCCAAACAGCAGAGGCCCAAGACCGATCCCTAGGGTACACTGCTCATTATGAGTCTACTGCTTAAGGTGGCTTCCCCAGTTCTGACTAGGTGGGTTCTATCACTGAGCCAGTTTGCTACCCATCTGATAACATATGGATTGATGCCTAGCTGAGAGAGTTTATCTATTATACCCAAGTGGGGAATAGTATTGAAGGCTTTGGCCAGGTCAAGGTAGGTGGTATGCATGGTCTTCCCCTCATCCATGGCTTTGGTGACTGTCTCAGAGAAGTCAACCAATTTAACAGGCATGACCTCCCCTTGCAGAAACCAAACTGTGTGAGATCGTGTGTTTGGAGGTTGCCAATGTCCTTGTTGATAAGGTCCATGACAATCCGTTTCATGGCCTTGCAGATCAGGCTAGTTAGGCTGATTGGTCTATAATTTCCTGGATCGGTGGACGCACCTCCTTTGTGCAAAGAGATGACAGTGGCTGCCCTCCACTCAGCTAGGACAAAGCCAGTACTCAGGTTTTGGTTAAATAGGGTGCCTAATGGTGCCATAAAAGTTCCTACCTGAGTTCATGTAGGATGCAGCCTGGGATGCTATAGGGTCCCATGGAGGCTGTATTTTTTGCCTTTGAGAGAGCAGTGATGATGTCCTGATTTATTGATTGGGGGGACAGGGGGGGTGAAGTTTTCGCTAAACCTGTCTGCAGCAGGTTGACTATGTGGTGTCCTTGACCACCAGTTCTGAGCAGATCTGACTGCTTCCTTTGACACTGCAGACATATGTGAAGAAGGCCTTATGATTGTCTTTAGTAGATGTGGCCAGTTTAGACTCGAAGTTTGGTTTGGAGGATTTCACTAGTGCTCTTATTTGCTTGCTCAGGGTAAGGAGAGATTGCTTTCAATTAGGCACCTGCTCCTTCTTGATCCTGGACAGCATTTTCTTCCTTTTATTATAGAGTTTATTTATTGCAATGTCCACCAGACACATTTACTCTTCCTTGAGGAGGAGGATTTTGTCCTGTCAGGTATTCCTGATTCAATGCAGCTATATAAATGCTTGTAAAATACTTTGGTGTAGGTCTGAGCATTTGCACCAGTTCCTAAGGAGGGGGAGGGGCCTGTGAAGCTGTTTATACCTTCCCTCAGGAGCCTGTAATCAGCTTTGGAGAAGTTTTTATATTTGACCATAGCAGGGGAGGGGGTGACTTTGAAAGTGATTGCTGTGTGGTCGGATCTTACCAGGGAGTATGACACTGTGGGGATGCTGAAGTGGTTACTCATGTTGGTTAACACCAAGTCCAAGATATTCTCACCTCTTGTAAGGGTGCTGACCTGCTGGTCCAAGGCATTTGCATTGGCGAAATCAGGGAATCTCTGGGTATTTGTGTTTTGACATAAGTAATTCTTCCAATCTATGGCTGGACAGTTAAAGTCACCCTGGATCAGGGTAAAGGGTTGAATCTTGACAGATTCGAAGAGGTCCAGATAGGTGGAGTGGGCATCTTGAGTCAAAGATGGGGGCCTGTAGCTAGCTATGATTTGAATAGGGGTCTTGTCAACGGTTAACTACACCTGGAGTGTCTCCTGTGTGTCATACTGTTTGACCAGCCTGGAAGTGTGCATGTCTTTAATATATATTGAAACTCCACCTCCTTTTGCTTTGCTGTCCACGGTTTGGGGTCCGAATGTATGATAGGATGAGTAACCTTGGTATGGCTGGGGTGCTCTCCGCTGCTTTGAACCAGGTTTCTGTGACTGCACAAATGTCATCATCTTCAAGGTTAAGAATGCTTGCAGTGAGTGCAGTTTCATGTTTAGACTCCTAGTGCTTAGCAGCGTGATCTTTAATTTGCATTTTGATGAACTTTTCATGTTGGTAGTTTTGACCTCAAGCATTGGCTAAAAAAGGCACTATGGAGGAGGCAAGAGCCTTTGCCAGAAGCCTACAGCCCAAGGGAGACAGATGCTGGCAATCTCTGGCAAAGCATCGTGGTCTGGCGTTCATGACTTCCTAGGCTGTCAGGTACTGGATCCCTTTGGAATGACACCAGAAACTAATCCAATTGTTAAAGTCAATCGTTTTCTGTTTGTATTGAGGCATCAGTCTGGGTGATGATAGAACGCTGCTTAAGGCTAGGGATATACCTGCCTGGGACACACATTCAGAGAGCTCGATCATGTCTCCCTTCATATAGTCCAGGGAGGTCCATCTCAAGTCATTCACGACAACATGGACTAGTACCTGTTGTTGAGAGACTTGAGTGCATGTGTGATATGGCGGATTCTGGCACCTGACAAACAATTAACTGTGATTTCCTCCTTATCCAGCCTGGTGAGGGGGCACATCTGCATGTCTCACAATGGAGTCTTCTATGACTAATATGATGGGTTTACAGTTAGGCCTTAGAGGCTGGGTGACACTGGTGTGTGGACCATGTGTGGTGTGGTGTGGTGTGGTGTGGTGGGCTGCAGAGTTCGCGTGTGTTTTAGACTCGGAGGTCTCTCTTGTTTGGGTATGTTTTTGTGGAGGACCTCCGCATATGTGGGCATGTATTGTGTAGGTGTTGGTGGTGTTTGAGGTGTGATGTTTGTGTTGACAGCCTTCTCAGTGCCAGATATACTGGCTTGTGAGGGAGAGAGCATAGACTCTAGGCTCTTAATGCAATTGCATCTCTCACAAATTGTGTTCCTAGGTAGTAGTAGAGGGTTGTCCATGTACATGAGACAGATGGTGCACTGTATCAGGATGCCCATGTCAACCAGACTGGCAGGAGAAACCGTACGAAATTGTCTATCCATATTTGTCAGAATATGAGGGAGAGAGGCCAGAGAGAGCTAAGGGGGTAAAGGGTGGAAGGTCTAAGATGAGTACTACTAGGTGATCACCCAAGTGCTAAGGGAAAATTTGTAGCTAGAATACCTCACAATGGGTTAAAACAGTGGAGATGCGGTGAAAGATGGACAAACAAGCCCAAACCAGCTCAAAAGTGGGGATTAAATACCAGAAAAAATATAGACGATTCTAGTAACACAGAAATCTAGCAAATCCTGCTAACCCCTGCTCTCTTTACCAATCAGCTTGTACCAGACAAGGTCCAAGCAGCCCTGCTACTCTCACTAGCGGAGAAGATAGACCCCTACCAACACAAGATGGCTGCCAAAAACACAGAAGGCAAAAATAAACCTGTATCCAGACTATGCTACTCAATTTAAGGGTTAAGAACACAATAAAATTCATGGAAAAGCACAGATTAACCACTTACAGACAAAAACAGAACTCACAGTATGAAAAAATACTGTTAAACAGTAATGAAATGCAAAAGAATTAGTACTACACAGAAGATCAAGATTTACTCATAACCAGCTCATGGAGTATAAGGATAATGCCCTTACTACACTGCGGGTGACCTGAGTTGAAATAGCATTCGTGGGCTCCTACAGGAGCTGGCAGGGGAGGATGGGAGCAAGCTTGCTCATCCTGGGGGAGGATGCGGACATAGGGGTATCTGACTCACCACATAGGTGACACCTAGCAGGAACACTAGGTGTTTACCCAGTGGGGCTCTAGGTCTGCACTGTAAGCTAAGGAAATGCATGAGGGGCAGCTATAGTGGAACTTAGAAGAGACACTACATGTGAAGAGGAGGGGGGTGCTCTTTCACAGGACAGGGTAGGCCATCCCTAAGGATTAGTAAAGGCTGACCCACTCCCTACATTCAGACTCTCACTGCTAGTGGCTGAGCTAATGGGGGTTCCCAGACAGGAATGAATAGGCTACAGCTGCATGGGAATCTCCAACTCCTGTGATCACAGAATGAATGGGCTGACTGGGTGCTAATAGAGGAGCCATCAGGCTCCGTCCTGCAGGGGTGCAAAAAAAAAAAAAAAAAAGATAATATTACTGATATGCTGATTTATTCAGTTCCTTACCATAGCTGTCTTTTAACTGAAGATGATGGGCAGAATGATCTGTTCATATTTTTAGAATGAAATATATCTCAACCTGGGGGCACAGCAGAGTTATCAGGCTGTCTGCCAAATATGCAATGTATATCTATACACAGCTGCTTACTCTTGCTTTTTCCTTTAACCTATGTGCAATGTATTACTTCTTTACAAATACTTCCCTAGCCACAGAGCATGGTCTTAACCCCATTGTGCTTCTGACAACACCCAACATCTCATTCTCTGCAATACTCTTCTGGGTACATGGTCTCTGAGGCATAACTGCTGATGATGCATTTGTCCATAAGGGTTTCTAAGCTTTTCTTTCCCAGAAAGAATATTACAAAATGTCATGTCTTGACTTTCTTTACAAGAGTAAACAGCCATGTAAATGCTCCCTTGTGTGTCTCTGTTCTCAGTCAGATGTTACTTCATTATATCCTCCATGACATACCTGTAAAATGTAAGTCAATGCAATAAACCTATTCTGTCATCAAATGAAACAAGGATACAGCTCAAGTATATAGAATCACAGAATAGTGTAGTGCTCATTTGCGAATAATTATGTACAATGAAAGAAAGTTATTCAGTCTGTGTCCATGGAGTAAGAGATAATACAGTTGTGCAAGAACTGACCTTAATTGTTGATAACTGCTGTAGTATTCCAATACTTGTGGGTTATCCTGCTGAAGGTAACCCAACGCCCAGTTGGGGTACCAAAGCAAAAACATTTTCTTGATGCTCCATATGTGTGGTGTATGACCTTAGCCTGCTAGCACAGGGGTATATCCACAGGGTCTACTTTAGATCGCCTAAAGCTTAAAATCTTGAGAGCTCACATGAGCGAAAATGCAGATATTCGATATTCATTTTTTTGGATCGCAGTACAGTGAAGATCGGGATATTTGCCCTTTCCTCACTGTAGTGTGATCTCGGAGTTGGAATATATATTTAGTGGGGTGGGGGCACAGCCCCCCACAATAGCGATTTTGAGTACCTGCATATTCGCTCATGTGAGCGCTCAAGATTTTAAGTTTTCGGCTATATAATATAGACCCTATCCACGGATATAGACACATAGAACCCTCAGATTATCTAGTTCCAAGAGAGCCCTGCAGAAGGCCTAAGAAACATGATTAAAAAACAAAAGCATGTCCAAGTAAGAGAGCGTGGGAAGGAAACTGCACATCTCGGTCTACAGTGCAATGTAAAGATGGGGGAAGGAAGGACGCAAAACTGCATTAGGGATCAATAGACATCTACTGTTATGCTAAGTTCTACACAATTACACTATGCCCTTCCTTAAATAACAGTTGCAGTACTTCAATACTTGTGGGCAATTCCCAAAGCTAAAAGATGCTGGAGGTAAAACTGGGTAGCTTTTTACCAATACTAAGAGAACAGACCTAATGAAGGAAGCCCTAGATCTGGAAAAAGAATCCACATGGTAATGCTTGGTGAAAGAAGCACAGAGGTCCAGGTGGTGGCCTCCACAATGGACTGAGGAGGAGACTACTTAGGTCAGGTGTGGCTGGCGTTTTTTTTCCATGGAAGCTATAACAAAAGGAAACAGATTTCGGAATCCAGCTGGAGGTAGTCTGTCTGGTAACAGGTCTTCCCAATTTACCATCATAGAAGGAGGCAAAGAGTTTTCAGACTTTCTGAAAGGATTTGTTTTCTCCAAATACAATCTTAACTGCCTGTGTACATCTAGGGATTGAAAAATTCTCTCACTCTTGTTGAAGATTAGGAAATAGGTTGGGAAACGAAGCATTAAAATGTCGCCTCACCTTTGATCGATCCCCATTTCCCAAAACTGCACAATATCAAACCCTCAAGTCACCGATTTATTTCCAAGGGAAAGAAATCGGTAGCCCAAACACACACACACACACCGCATTACAACAAACACTATTTCCCTTGGAAAGAAATTGATGATTTGGACATTCGATGTTGTGCAGCTCTGAGAAATAGGGGTCGATCAAAGGTGAGTTGACATTTTAATGCTTCGTTTATATAATATAGACCCTCCAGAAAGACGTCTTGGTGCAAAAACATCTGTGTTTCTTTTCTGGATCTGCTAAGGTAGTTTCTAAGGGCACTGTCATCTGAAGGAATGTAAACTGCCTATAGGAACAGCTTTCTTTCTTTGGCTATATTCCATGCACTCATAGATGGCCTGCACAATTGTTAAGATTTGGTGTCCTCCTGTTTTTTGATGTACCACATGACTGAGGTGTTTTCTGTGAACACTTTCAGGGAGGCCTGGGCTCCACTGGTGAGACCGCACCAGTAAGGCTTCAATGAGGGATTTCCTCTCCTTCACACTAACGTGTTCCTAGAATTCTCTGGGGGGACCACTGTCCCTGAATAGTAGGGAAGCCTATTCATGCACCCCAGGTCAGGTCAGATAAATGTGTGTGGGTCAAGGTTGGGACTAGGTGCTAGGAAGCAAATTCCTGTGTTGAGTTTAAATGAAGATTGCAATTCTTGACTGCGGTGGTGGTACTGCGGTAGTGATGTCGCCTCACAGTAAGACGTTGTCCTGTTCGATTCTCAGCTAAAGCGTCTGCTGTGTGGAGACATGAGTGAAAAGGCGTACCTTCATTGAAGGTTGTGCATCAGAGCTGGCAACTCGGCATGTAAAAATCTACTGCCAATCATTAGCGGACCGGAGTTCCGCTGTGGCGACCCCTAACCGGGAAAAGCTGAAAGAAACAACATCCACATTGCAACTCTTGCTTTAGAAAAGAAAAGAGTGGGGATTGGGAAGTCTAGAGGTTGGCTATCTTGAGAACAAATGGACTTCAGGTAACACTGGATCCTCCTCCTGTCCAGTCTGACACAAGGCACCATTGGAAGTTAGGCTATCATGTACTCTAGGGCTCTTAGAATCCCTTCTCCCAAGGTCACAGATAAGAGGGAGCAAGGACTGGAAGCAACTGGGGGGAGATGGAGCTCAATCATTTTGATCCTGGAGGAGGAAGACTATCATTAACTGGGATATTAGCCTTCAAATTAGGAATACTATGCCCTGAAACTGGTGTCAGGGAAGATTTTCTTAAGCTGAGGGTGAATACCAGTCTTTCCACAAGAGAAACTGTGAATCTGGGATGTATCATCAGGGTTTCCTTGAATGAAGCCTGGATGAGAAGGTTGTCCAGGTAATGGAAAACGTCTATTTCCTGTGTACCGCAAAAGGCTACAGTCATAGTTAGACAGATTGTAAAGACTCTGGAAGCTGTAAACGTGCCAAACGATGAAGGTGAGAATTGAAGTGTGATGTACAGATGTAAAATCTGAGAAATTTCCTGCAGGCCAACTGTATAGGGATGTGTAAGTATGCATCCTTCAGATTTAGATTGACCAGAAAGGCCTGAAGGAGGAAGAGGGGGAAGCAGGGTCTACAGAGAAAGACTCTTGAAGGAGGGAACTCTCAGAAAGGTGTTGAGATGGGACAAATCTAGTATGGGTTTTCATGTTCCTTCTTCCTTGGATATCTTGAATATACACCTTTGCCCTGGACCTGAGGAGGAACTGGTTCTATAGTCCCCTGAGACAGCAGTTTCTGCAGCAAGGGGGTGGGGGATGAGATCCAGTTGATTTGCAGGAGGAAGAGGTATATCCTTCAGTGATGGAAGTTACTTCCAGGATATTTTGTAATAGTTTTGTATGACAGGCGAAACTCACTTGTCTGTGCTAATGAATTTCTAGGCTGGAAGGCGTAAGATGGAACCTTTGGGATATAGGAATGTGTGGACCAAGGTGGAAGGGGGAGGTAAAATATATTCATTTGGAATCAGGTTTATATGAAAATGTTGCTCCAGGCTTGTAGCCCTGATGAGGCTTCTCTTGAAATTTTTTCTAAGAAAGTTTCTTTCCCATTTGAGGGACCTTTTGTTCTCTATGAACAAAGGAAGTGGGTTTAGAGGGGTAGCTCCTCTGGTATTTAAGAATTTAAGTAACAAACATCTGCTTAAAGTCATGCATGACTTTGCTTTATTACAGCTGGGACCTGAAAAGTTCAGCAGCAGGGGGACAAAAAGAAAGTCCCTATAAAGAGGAGTCTAAATGCTTGGCCTTGTCAAGTTCTGGTAGAGAATGAAGGCAAAACCAAGCAAACTTGTGGCTGTCTGAACCTGTGGTTCTTGTACTACTAGAAGAAGCTTCTGCAGCATCATAACTGTACTTAGTGGAATGTCTGGTTATCTGTGTGGCATTGTTAATCAAAGAGACAGCCTGAGACTTATGTTCAGAATCTTCATAGTGAGTCAGATCCTTATTCAGGTTTCCCAGAATGGAAAGTAAATACTTGGTCAGTTCTGTTTGGTAGTTATGGGGTCTGAAAGCTAGGGTGGAAGAGGTACAGACTTTTGCCATATTTGTCCATAGCCCTACTGTCTATCAGATGGCAGTGCATTAGCTGCAGGAAGAAGTTTGGTAAGTTTATCAGTGGACAAAGAGAAGACTGCAGCGTCTGCTACTGGATTCTTATACAAGAATTTCATGTCCTCTAGCACTGTGTAGAACCTATCAGGTTTCTCAGGTGCAGGGGGTTATGAATCTGGATCAGAGAAGTGGAAGCAAAGGCATGCAAAAAAGACTTTGAGGATATGAAACACAACAAACAGTTTAGGGGCCCCAACTTCCAATAATTCATAGCACCTTTTCTGTACATCTGAGACCGGTTTACTGTCCCACTTAAAATGCTGCATCATTCTGGAAACAGTTTCCCCGAAGAAAATTTCTTTTATTGGGAAGTACGTGATAAAGTATCCTCACCTTCTGAGGCTAGGTATACAGAAGAAAAATTTTAGGAGGAATAGGCAGATAGTCATCTGAAACCGATTCTACCGTATCTGGCAAAGACTCATGCTGCTTCTTCAAAGGTGGAGGAGCAGAAGCAGGAGAAGAAAGGAAGGGAAGAAGGAAGACTTCAAGGAAAGAATAGCTTTATAAAAGTCTTAAGAGTTCTTAAGTCAAGAGCCATTCCCTCTCCTGGGATGTTCATTGAAGAGAGGCATGTTTAGTTTTTTTGATTTCACTGGGAAATCCGCTCAAAGTGTGGATGTGAAGAACGTTTTTGGACTTGGATAAGTGAGATAGAAATCTCTTGTCACACAAGGATCTGAGATATGCTTTCAGAAATAATCACCCTGAGTTCCACCTTCTCTGCTGTGCCACAGTAGGAGATTCAGTCTTGCCAAATGTGTGAGAGAGAGATGCCATACAGGCTGCTGACAGGGTCACAGTAGTGGTCATCTCCCGAGAACTCTAATATACCATGGATGCTTGATGCATGTTAGCAGGTATGTCTGACTTGGACTGGACAGCAGGCATTTCTGTTTTTAGTTTTTTTAAACTTCTTTTTGGGTCCAGGTGGGATATCTGAGACAGAGGGTTCCAGCATTTTGGAAAGTGCTAGGCTCTTAAGAAACTGGGTGTCCAGATATACAGTACAGGAAGCTACTATAGTAGGAAGGGTTTCAGAAACAAATGAGTGGCAAATTTTACAATTATGGTAATCATATTCAGTGCTGAGTGGCAAATTTTACAATTATGGTAATCATATTCAGTGCTTAATCAAGCAAAACAAAAATACATAATGGAGGATTGTGCAGTTTGGGTACAAACCGTTAAGGCTGTGCTTCATTGATGCACACTGTGGAAAAGTAGCTTATGGTATGCCCCTGCACTGGCCCAGTAATCAAGGAGCCTCAATCTTCACTACTGGCAACAGCAGGGAAGGTACACACACTGGGAGGATGACAAGTACACACACAGTAAAGTGCAATTTCCTTTAAGAACACACAGAGATCACAGTCAGTCTAGGGCTGGTTTCTCCCTCTTTCTCCAGATCTCCAATAAGACTCCCCACTGGCACAGCTACAGGGTTGAGATCTCAGCTGAGTGGCCAAACCAAGATCTCCAGTACCCTCTCTGTTCAACCAGTACTTTGTGTCCCTGCCCAAGTTGCTAACACACACACTCCTTGATATCTGATTTATATACAAACACACACACACACACACCTGGGAAACGCTGGCACAGATTTACTAGCTATGCCCCTTTTGCCCAGACTACAAAGTAGTTTCCACTGCCAACAACCACTACTTATCAGCTACTTTAAGGCCCTTAACAAAGGGTGGCTAATCTTACTGTGTAATGTTACTATTAATCCAAATGGCAGTCTGACCAAGAGCAAGACTATTTAGGAGTGGCCTGTACAGTGTCACCAACTAGATATGCAAGTACCCTAAGAGCTTAAATATCTCTAAACAGACCAGCCACAATTAAAATGTTTAAATATATTTAATAATAAAAGAACAAGACAATACTCGGTAAGTAATCAGTTACACCAGAGTTCAAAATCACAACAAATATTTAAAAACATTTCAGGACAGTCTCAAATAAATAAGGACAACATTTAAGTTATACTTTACTATACTCCTATCTGAATCTAAAAGAGCTAATATGCCTAGAAACTTACTTACAGCACGGCAACTGCAGAGGTGATGATGACTGGATGTTTCCAGGACAAAGACAAAATACAAAATGCACAGTATCTCTCTGAAAGAGTTCTTAAATTAATATCAAATATTACTGATGGGTTAACTTGGATGACATCACCTTTTGTCACCTGACTTTAGTTCCCAAGCTAAACTCCCACTAACAGAAAGTTAGCATCTCCCCATGAAAAATACACATCTCTCAGACCTTTGCAGATCCTGGAAGTTGTAAAACAATAAAACACTTCTACATCTCAAACCTAGCAATTAATTATCTTTCAAGACAATACAAAAACTTCCAGCTCCAGAAACCTAGCAATTAATTCTCTTTCAAGACAATACAAAAACTTCCAGTTCCAGACATTGTCTCTGCTACTGCACTGAAACTGAGAGATAACATCTTCTGTTTATGGCCCAGCAATTATAAAAAAAAATTAATTTCAACTATTTTCTTTGAATTTATTTCAAGTTAACCTCCTGCGTTCCAGTTTCCATTAAACACATACATCTAGACAGTCACAATAGTGCATATATATTCCAGCTCTTCTCCAATAGGGCAATGCTGTGGTTACATTTTAGCTCAGTACTTTACATACAATTATGTATAAATCATATTAATATTCAAAATGACATAGAATTATTTACAAAATTCACAATAGCTGGGCTGGCAGTGTGACAGCTTATGTCAGCAGCACAATATTACCACTGTGAGCTACACAAACAGTCCCCGTTTTCTAGCATATAACACTCAGTCATCTACACTTGGTGTATAACAGTGGCCATATAAATGTCAGTTTAAATTAATTTCTGTTCAGTGAGAACTTTCTACTTCCAGGGCCACTATGAACCACAAAAGCAATGTATGCTATTTAATATCAAAGCTACAAAAGCAAATAGCACACTTCTGACAGTGGTATATAATTTAACAATGCATATATATTATACATTACTTATTTGGCAAGTGATGCTTCATCCTATTACTGTTTTGCACAGACATTATTTTTTGTGTTTGTTTTATTTCAGGTTTACATTAACTGTATTCTAGGGAGCATTTATCTTCCAAAATAAGTTTTATAAATCAGTAATGCATATCATTACAGCTGCAGCATTTCTAGCCCTAGACATACATTTAATAACGGTGACTTTTAAATAATTCTGTCAAGAGTTGAATGTATAATGAAGGTAAAAGGATGTCTGTTTAACAACAGCATTATCCTGCCTAAATAACAATAATATTAACACCAGCAGTTGCTTAACCTCTGTAATAATGGGAGCATTTCATTTTAAACCATGAGCATCAGCTTTTCTTCTGGATAAGAGTTTAGTGGTTATGCTGGTGACCAGTCACAGGCAGAGGACAATATCATGAAAACAAATGAGCCATGACAACTTACAAAACAGAAGGGGAAGCATCTGCATATTACTAGTCACTGACTGCTGAAAGCAAGGGGAGGAGATCATACTTCCTGAAGTCCAAGGACTACAGAAATAAGCTTATTTAACCAAAAATCTCCATTAATTCAGTTCAACAATGGTTATAGGTTCATAGGTAGGTACTAGGCTATCGGCCCAAGAGCCTAAGTAAGCCTAGCCAGCAAGGTTCCATGGCTTACACCACCCAAGAAAGTTATCTAATGCATTTTCTTTTTTGGCTAGCTTTACTGAAATTTTATATTCAACAGCTGGAAATACACATTCAAAAAAAACTGTCATATATAATGGGGGAACAATAGCTTTTTATTATAATGGGTATTTTATCCATATTATCTTATTTTATTTATTTACATTTGTTTACTGGGAAAGTCCGACTGGGCATGAATCCCATTTTCAGTGGAGGCCTGGGGAGAAAAGCTCAACAAAAATTAGTACAGAAAATGAAATACAGTAGACAATACACAAGTTGTCGAAGAACAGTACAAAAGAGATTAAGGAATTATTACATGTAAGATAAGCATATAATAATTATATAATGCAAAGTAACATTATGTGAAAAATGTATAACAAAGTTGAAGGGCATTACATTCAGTAATATGGCTGTATTCCTACAATGGCTAAAAACAAAAGATTATGAGATATAGGAGTACTTGCACAGTAAGATCAATATGGTAAACAAATATAAAATGAATAAATAAAATCTTGCAATGTACATAACTTTACAGATATAGACAAAAAAGAAAGAGTATTAGATTGTAATTAGAAATGCAGAGAACCACATTTGCAATAAAATGAGCATGTGAATTTGAGAAGGATTTCAGGATATTTATTTATTTGCATTTGTTGACCAGGAGAGTCCACTGGGTCATAGCAACCCATTTTCAGTGGAGGCCCAGGGAGAAAAGCTCCACAAGAAGTTACATTAATAACAAGAGAGGTTACATATTTTAGAGAAGCATTCAGTATAAAAACATCATACTAAGCCATAGGCTTTCATGCGTAACATTCATTGCAAAAGATATAGAGGCTACACAATAGATAGGTAATCAATATTTATACATTTAAACAATCCTGGCAAAGATAGTACATATTAAGTAGTAATATATCTTTTGAATACTTTATCAAAACATTTTAAACATTCGCAGTACAGGTAGTGCAGAAGTTAATTGTTTACTTTGAAATTTCAATTTTAAGAAGCATTTGAAAGGAGGAAGCTTTTCTGTAACACGAGTATACCAGTGAGTAAGAGATAGTAATAGAGAATTGGACATAGTTCAGTTGGATTCAAGAATTGGGGGGGGGGGGTGCTTAGCTAGGAGCATGAGAAGGGCATTCCCATTTGGAGGACAGGTGTAAGA
Organism: Protopterus annectens; assembly: GCF_019279795.1. Lineage (NCBI taxonomy): Eukaryota > Metazoa > Chordata > Ceratodontiformes > Protopteridae > Protopterus > Protopterus annectens. The sequence continues at coordinate 205,721,730 of NC_056733.1, forward strand.
GCTGGTGGTTCTTGAAGTTGTTGTGATTAGACATGTTGCGTAGTGGAGAGGAGAGAGAGTTCCATAGTTTAGCTATGATGCAGAATAGCAGTAGTTGGCCAGGGAGATGAGAGGGTTTGTGCACCTGTAGAGGATTTTAGTTTGCGGATCTTAAAGAGCAGCAGGGTATTAGGGATGTGGAGAGAGAGGGACAGTCTGCTGGCGTGAAGATGAGCTTGTGGGCAGTGGTAAGTTGCAGACATTTGAGGTAGTTGGGGAGTTCTAGCCATTTGAAGGTGTGTAGAGAGTGGCAGTGATGACACGAGTTTTTTTGTGTTGGTTGCAAATTTTCAAATTTTGTGGTAGCAGGATTCGAGTTTGGAACGTAGTCTTAGTTGGAGGTTAGTGAATAGGGCAGCACCATACATGAGGGAGGGGAGGAGGAAGGTAGATGCAAGCATTTGTTGGGTGAAGGAGATGAGGTAACAGTTGTGTCTGTAGAGGAGACCAATTTTTTGATGGGTTTTCTTAATTGCTGACTGTATGTAGGAGTCAAACTTTAGGTTTCATCAATGATGATGCCTAATAGTTTGGTAGTGGTAACTATTTGTAGAGGATGTTATTTTGGCTTATAATGAAGAATAAGTTTCTGTCAAAAGTGGAGTTTCTAGTAGGGGTAAAAATCATTAGTTTTGTTTTGTTAGCGTTTAGGGCTAGGTGATTAGATTGCATCCAGGATTCTGTTTTGGAGAAGGCTAGTTGGGTTTTTAGTAGCAGTTCAGAGGGGCAGGGGGCAGGAGGCAGAGTAGATGATGGTGGAGTCATCTGCGTACTGGATAACAGAGGCATCAGGGATGGAGAGGTGGAAGTTGTTGATGAATATGCTAAAGAGGAGTGGGCCTAGTACAGATCCTTGGGGAATGCCAGTGGATGTAGGTAGGAAAGGAGAGGTTGACTCTTTCCATTGGACAGCTTGTTGGCGGTTGGACAGGTAGCTGGTGAACCAGGCTAGGGTGGAGGGAAAGAGATGTAAGAATGAGAGCTGGAATGGGAGATGGTGTTAAATGCCTTTGAGAGGTCTAAAAACAGTGCCGATACATATTTGCCATAGCTGCGTGCTAGGTTGATGGTCTCAAGAAAGGAAAGGAAGGCAGTCATGGTACTATTGAAAGCTGTGTTGAGTAGGGGAGAGGAGTTTGTTCAGGGTTAGGTATTGCATGATTTGTGAATGGGATAGTTTTTTTGAGGATTTTACAGATGGGGAAAGTATGGCTACGGGTCTGAAATTGGTTGTGGCTATGTTTTTATCGCCTTGGTGAACTGGAATGATGTATGCGTGGTGCCAGATGGTTGGGACGTACGATTCCTGTATAAATCTATTTATAAGAATAGATATGGGATAGGCTATGGTTTTAGCAGATTGTTTGAGGAAGGTAGGTGGTAGATTGTCTGGTGCATTGCAACAGGGTTTTAGCTTGAGGAGAAGTCTTTTTATTGTGTTTGTGGGGACAGGTTTTAGATTGAAGGGGGAGGAGGTTGGTTGGGTTTTAGATTGAAGGGGGAGGAGGTTGGTTGGTGGGGTAAGGAGGAGGATAGTTTTGCTATGCAATGTATAAAGAATGAGTTGAATTTAGTGGCAGTTTCGAGCCTGGTACGGTTAGGGTTTGGGCATGGGTGATCTTTATTACCAGGGTGAAGAATGGAGGAAATGGAATTCCAAAATTCTTTTGGGTTGGATGAGTGCATGGATTGGGGTTTGCCATAGTAGGTTTTGCGATCTTTAGTTATTAGTTTTTTGGCTAAGTTCCGTAGTTGTTTAAATTCTAGGAGGGAGTTGTTCTGTTTTTGGTACTGTTTCCATTTGATGCATAATACGCTTAGTTTCATAAGATAGCCAGGGGCGGGGATTGGCTCTGATGCGTTTGGGTCTAAGTGGGGGCTAGTTGATTTAAAATGGTAAGGAATGCTTTGCTGAAATAAGATACAGCACTGTCTAGTTGGAAGGGTTTTTAGGGTGACCAGTCAGTGTGTGTTTTAGGCATTCTGAGAAAATGTCCAGGTTGAAGGAGGTTAGGTTGCGGGTTTGGCTGTATTGGTGATGTTTTTGTAGGGGAAAGGATAAGAGGTCTACGAAGGCTGGTAGGTGGTCGCTGAGAGGATCGGGTAGCATTCCGGCATTTGAGGTAAGGTTGGGATGGGTTGTCAATATCCAATCTATGATGGTACCAGAGGTTCCATCCTTGTTTGGCCTGGTTGGAAGGTTTATAAGTTGGGTGAAGTTGTATAAATTGATTGAATGGGATAGGCTATCAGAATTAAGAGAGGCCCAGTTAATGTTCATATCACCAACGATATAGGTTTCATTTTTGATATAGGAGCTAAACCAAGACAGGATGTCTTCTAGTGTTTTGGTATTTTCACCTGGGGGGATGTAGATGGAGCTGATGCATATAGATTTGAAGTTAAGTTTTAAATAGCCTACAGTCATTTCGGCATTGGCAAAGGTTGTGATGGGGTTGGTATAAGGCATTAATGTATGGGTGGAGGGGCAGATAATAGCTACTCCACCTCCTTTTTTCTGGGTTCTGCCATTGCGAAGGATCCAGTAGCCTGAAGGGAGGATTTTGCTGTCACTGATGGAAGGTTTAAGCTAGGTCTTCGGAGATGGTGGTTATGTCAGGCTGGTCGTGAGTGAGCCAGGCATGGAGGTTGGGAATTTTATTTTTGAGGCTTTGTGCATTAAGTGTGGCGAGGCAGATAGATTTGGGTTTTTGGGGTTTGTTAGTTTTGTTATTGAGTTTTACGGTGGGTTTGGGTTCAGGGCTAGGGTGGATGCCACCTGAGAGTGAGACATAGAGGAAGAGTTGACTGAGGTGGTGTATAGGAAATAGGGAAGAAGGGGGAGGATTTTTTTTGAGTTAGAGATCCGAGAAGGGTATGTGGAGGGTGGGGTTGGCAGTATTTTGGGTTTGAATCATTGGATTGGGTTGGAGGAATAGAGTTCCGGGGAGATTTGGGTATGAGCAGGGGGTGTGTTTGGGAGGTATGAGGTGGTGGCATGGGGGTTGTAAGGTAGGTGTGTGTTAGGGAGGAGTGTAAGATAGGCGAGACAGAACAGGGAGATAAGTAGGCTGGTTTGGATTATAGTGTGTGAGGAGAGGGTAGGCATAGTTATTGGAGTGTGTGGGTTTGTGATGAGACTGGAATTGGGTGGAGTTTGTTGGAGGATTAAGTGTAGTTGGAAGGGGTGTGTGTGGAGGGAGGGGCTTGGGTAGGTATAAATCTGCAGGTAGTGGGGCAGGGTAGGGAAGCAGAGTGAGCCCGTAGGGTGAACGGAGTGGGAAGAGCAAAGAAGGAGTGATAGCCCACAGAAAAAACAGTCAGTTACTGGGACGGTGCTACCGCCCGAGAGTAAGTAATTGTAGCAGTTCTGAGGGAAATCTGAGAATGCAGTGGGTATTCCAACAGTTCTGTAACAGAGGGCAGTGCAAATATATATATATATATATATAAAATAAAGTGTAACAGTGGAGACAAGGCAAAAAGTTAAAGAGTACATCTCTCTATAGTGGGTGTATGCTGCCACCTAGTGGCGAAATGGGGTTGTCAAACTGAGGTTTAATACAGTTAAGTCTTATCTTATTTCTTTTAGATGTTTCCTAATGTTAGCAGATGTGGTCAGGGGAGTATACAGTAAAAAAAAAAAAAACTGGAAGGGAGGCAACGGACAGCAGTAGGCTGCTATCGTACTCACCGAGGGTAGATTACTGTTAACATTAAACAGGCTGTCAAAGAAAAATGGAAACAGAAGTACTGATTGCTAGAGCACCTACAAAAGTGACAGAAGACAGGGGAAAAAAAGTACAGTTGTGTGCACTTACCATAAATGTAGATGTTCAAGTGTATTCACTGTTGCAGTCATTACATTTGGGTTATCTGCTTGCAGTAGCCCTCAGTTGGCCTGATTAACAAAGTCTTGGATCCTGCATCGGTTGCTGTCTATTCTTCCATGATGGCAGGTCGTCAGGGGTATAAAACATGCAGCCAACATCATTACATCAGGTGCCCCCCTAGTGGGAAGCAATTAACTATATATAAACAAAGTTATACCTCTAACAAAAAAGCAAATACACCAACAAGCTTTTAAGCATAGTAAAGGAGAGTACAGGTATAGCCAAAAGAAGTCAGGGGGCTGGAGGGAGGGTAACCAGGACTGCAACAGTGAATACACTCGAACATCTACTTTTATGGTAAGTGTACACAACTGTACTATGTTATTCGTATTTTACTGTTGCAGTCATTACATTTGGGTAGATTCCCAAAGCTAAGGTTGGGAGGGGGAATTTAAATAGCATTAGGACCAGCTATAAGGCCCTGCAAGACTGCAGTGGCAAAGCCAGCTCTGGATTTAGAGAAAATTGGCAAATGATAATGTTTGGTGAAAGTATGTACAAAACTCCAGGTAGCAGCTTCTAGGATGTCCCTGGTAGGGACGCCTCTGGGAAAGGCTGCAGAGGTAGATGCAGCCCTGGTTGAATGGGGTCTGATGCCCTGTGGGATAGGTTTTCCATGATGCTTATAGCAGAAATGAATACAATGGCCTATCCGTTTAGAAATGGTTTGCTTTGAAATAGCCTTCCCCTCTGTCCCTGCAGCAAATGCCACCAGTAGTTGTTCAGATTTCCTTTGAGGTTTAGTCCTGTCCAAGTAGAATCTAAGTAGTCTGTGCACATCTAAGGAGTGCAGTATCCGTTCCCCTTTGCTCTGTGGATTAGGAAAGAAGGTTGGCAAATGGATGGACTGATTAAGAGCCACACTGGATGCCACCTTGGGCATGAAGGATGGATTGGTTCTGAGGGACACCCTGTCCGCATGAAAGATGATAAAAGGCTCCACTGCCATAAGGGCTTGTAATTCAGATACCCTTCTTGCTGAAGTGATTGCTAAAAGGAAAGCTGTTTTCCAAGAAAGGAATTTTAACTCTGCTCTTGTGACTGGCTCAAAAGGAGGAAGAGTGAGTTTTTTCCAATACAAAATTAAGGTCCTAGGCTGGAGTTAGGGCTCTCCTGGGTGGTCTTAAGTTTTTGGCACCTCTAAGGAACTGCTTGAGTAGTGGATGAGAAAAGAGGGGAAGTTCTGTGTTGAAATGAGCTGAAATGGCTGAGGCATGAATTTTGACGGAGGAAAAAGAAAGGCCCTTGTGAAGCATCTCATTTAAGTATTGTAAAATCCGAGGTATATTGGGCGCTGCTGTGCTCATCCCTTGAGACTGGTTCCAGACACAGAATCTTTTCCATTTTGCAGCATAAGATTTTCTAGTACTAGGCCTCCTTGCCTCTAAAATGATATTCATCACTGGTTTACTGAGGGATGGTAAAGGAGAGATTAGGTAATTAGCCAGGCTGCCAGGTTCAGTGTTTGAAGCTGAGGGTGCAGAATCTGGTTCTCCTGTTGAGACAACAGGGAGGGAGTCTGAGGCAGGTGCCATGGGGCCAGCAGTGACACACTGCGCAAGAGGGGGTACCAGTGTTGGCATGGCCAGTCTGGTGCAATCTAAATCGTCCTTGGCTTTTCCTGTTTGATCTTTAGGAGTACTTTTGAGAGCAGAGGCAGAGGAGGAAAGGCATAAACTGATAGGTTTTTCCAGCTGAAGGACAGAGCATCCACTTTCCAAGCTTGCTTGCGGGAAATCCTTGTGCAAAATATGTCCAATTGATAGTTCTGGGGGGAGGCAAACAGGTCTATATCTGGGCTCCCCCATTTGCTTGTCAACAAGTTGAAAATCCTTGGTTCCAGTTTCCACTCGTGTGGATCCATGAGGTTTCTGCTTAGTCCATCTGCCGGTGTATTTAGTTTTCCTGGCAGGAACTGAGCTTGTGGATTCACTTGGTAGCTCAAGGCTGTGCTCCACAATGCCATGGCTAGTCTGCAGAGGGGATAAGAATGTGTATGCCCCTGCTTGTTTATGTACCACATAACAGTGGTGTTGTTCGTCTTTACCATTAGTTGTCCTGGAAGAATGCGGTCCTTGAAGGCTGTCAGAGCATTCTGTACAGCTAACATTTCTTTTTGATTGATATGCAGGTGCATTTGACTTGGGTTCCATTTGCCCTGAATGCACTTCCCTGCCAGGTGAGCCCTCCATGCATAGTCTGATGCATCTGTTGTCAGGGTTTGGGTGGCAGGGGGTAGTGTGAATGGTAGTCCCTTGTTTTGGTGGCAGGCCTCTGCCCACCAAAGAAACTCTAGGCGTAGGCAAGGTATGATAGGAATCATTCCTTCTAGATCCTGAGAATGTTGACACCATAGGCTTTTTAGGTACCATTGTAATTTCCTCATATGCAGTCTTGCATATGGAATTAGAAGAATGCAGGAGGCCATGACCCCCAAGGCTTGCAGTATTTGCCTTGCAGATAGCAGGGTTTTTGTGGCCACTTGTTTGAAGTAGGTTGTCAAATGAATCTGTTTCTCTGGCGTGAGGAAAGCCATCTGGGAAGTTGTATTCAAGCTTGCTCCCAGGTATATAATTTGTTGACAGGGTACCAGGTGTGATTTCTTTTTGTTTATGGTGTACCCCAGGCAAGTCAACACCCTTTGTACAAAGGCCAGATGATTCAAAAGTAAAGCCTGGCTTTCTGCCTGAATTAGACAATCGTCCAGGTATGGGTATATTTGGATATTTCTTTGCCTGCAAAATGCAATGACTGGAGCTAGGCACTTTGTGAATACCCTGGGCGCAGTAAATAAGCCAAAGGGCAGTGCAGAGAACTGATAGTGCATGTAGCCCGCTTTGAAGCGTAGGTATCTTCTGTAAAATTCCCTGATAGGGATGTGCAGGTATGCTTCTTTTAAATCTAGTGTTGCCAACCAGGCATCCTTGCCTAGCATAGGAAGCAACTGATGAAGAGTCAGCATCTTGAATTTTGGAATCACCAAATAGGTGTTTAGAGTAGAAGGGTCCAGGACAGGACACCATGAATTGTCTTTTCTGGGTATCAGGAAAAGTCTGGAGTAGAAGCCTTGTCCCTGTTCCTCTTCTGGTACCAACTGAATAGGCCCCATGCTTAAGAGAGAAAGTATTTGCTTTTGGGCCTCTGCCCACTGATTTGGGGGTAGATCTGGCCACCCATTTGTTGTTGGTAACATGTGGAAGTGAAATCTGTATTCTTGGGACACTATATTTAAAACCCATTTGTCCTGGGTAATGAGTTCCCAGTTTCTGGCCTGCAAACCAATCTTTCCGCCTAAAGGAGCATTCAGTTGAGAAGTGCTTGGAAGTTTTAAAAGCAAGTCATTGAGAGAGTTTTCCATAGGGGGGAGTCTTACTACTCCCAGATTTGGATGCGGAAGTCCCCCACTGCTCAGTCATGTGCATAGCCCTGGGACTGAAACCTGGGGATTCTGCTGTGTCTGGATTTGGATTGAGAAGTCCTGGAAGGGGCCAGAAAGGACCAATCCTTAGATGGCCAATGCCTACTAAATCTTGGAGGCTGAACTTGTAAGAAATCTTTAACAGTTTGCATAGATTTAGCTTTATCTTCCATCTTTTTAAGAACTTCCTCAGCTTTGTTGCCAAACAGGCGGTCCTGATTTAAGGGAGCATCCAACAGTGATCAGGCAAAGATTGCTCCTTAAGCCAAGCATGCCTTCTGAGTACAGACCCAGTGACAGTAGCCCTGCAAGAGGCATTTAATGAATCAAATCCACATTGCAAAGTATGTTTTCCAACCTGTTCAGCAGAATACATTAAATCATGTAATTCTTTATTTTCAGCACAGTCAGGAATCAACATAATTTTCTGTTCAAGCAATTCAATAACATGTTGTTGATACTTTAACATATGAAACTGACAGTTTAAGGCCCTAATGGCCAAGGTTGCAGAAATGTAAACCTTCTTACCCCATCTATCCAGCGCCCTGGAGTCTCTATCAGATGGGGTGGGATTTTTAGCAGTAGAAGCCTTAATGCCCTTGGGTCCCTGTGAAATAGTCTCTGGATCCGCAATAGGATTTTTAAAAAGGAACTTGTGAGAATCAGGGACCCTGTGATATCTATCAGGTTTTCTGGGAGCAGGAGGCAAGGAATCAGGGGCCAAACTAGATTCCGAAAAGGCAACATCAACAATGTCTAGTACAGGAGCTAAAGGCCTACGCTGAGGCAGGAGTAAGAAATCCCTAAGCCTCTTTTTTGAATCAGAAAAGTCCTGGCTTTCCCAGTGGAAATGCTCCCTTAGAGTGTTCAAGGTTTCACCAAAAGAAAAATCCTCTGGAGGGGAAGCAGAGGGAATAGACTCCTCTGCATCAGAATCCTCATAAGTAGATAAGGGTAAATCCAGATCATCAGAAGAATCAGAAAAAACAGAATCCTGGGCAGAAGATTCATAAACAAATTCTGTTCTAGGTCTCTTAGAAGGGGGGGTTGGCTTCCCCTGATTAGAGTTATAAGATCTTCAGCCATTCTTATCATTTGTTTTTTAGGCATAGAGGCCTGAGCATGCAGCCTCGGAATCCGTTTCTTAGGCATGGTTGTAGGTTTAGGCCTTAAAGAAGAAAAAGGAGGCGTCGGTTTAATATACAAGTCCATAGGCCTGAATACACCCTCAGAAGCCAGTGCCTGCACAGCGGCTCTGGACCAGTCCAAGGTAGAAACATCCGCAAGTTCCACAGTTGAAGCATCTCGAGGCATACCGGACTCTGAATGGGTCTCAGTAGGGGCCTGCGAATCAGAAGTAGCAGGTATCAGGGTCTGTGAAAGCGCCTGAGTACTGGCGAACTGGTGACTGGCTTAGGAGAAGCGTTGTCGGCAGCTTTAGACCTAGGCGGCCTGTCTCTGTCTTTATCTTTACATTTTTTTTGGAATACCGGTAGTCGGATGGCTAACCGATGACATTTCTGGTAAATTGAACAGAGGACTGAAATATTTAGAGGCGAAAATATACTGACGATGGATAGTGCATTGATTAAATAAAGCACAAAACCGACAGCAAGGTACGTCGTGGTCAGGCCCTAAGCAAGGAATACAGTACAAATCAAAATCTTTGTGAGGTATTTGCTTTCCACAAGAAATGCAATTAACTTTTACTGACATCGGTAAGGAGAAAGAAAAAGTTTCCCCAATGGAGTACTTCGCTTTAGTTGAAGACTTCGGTTCTGAAACTCGAAAATGAAAATTTCAGGAGTCGACCGACCGGCACTTGCAAACTGCTTCTGCTTTAGGTACCGCACGGCAAGAAAGACTGATGTAATGGCATCGGCTGCATGTTTTATACCCCTGACGTCACAGAAGAAGAGACAGCAACTGACGCAGGACCCAAAACTTTGTTAATCGGGCCGACTGAGGGCTACTGCAAGCAGATAACCCAAATGTAATGACTGCAACAGTGAAACACGAAGAACATCAATGGCAGCTTTGTCTTAGTAAGGGGCTACTGGTAGCAGAGGAAAATTATGCTGGCAAGCATGTATCCATCAAAAACTGCTATTATTGAGCCTAAGAAAATATTGGGAACATTGATCATCTTTCAGAAGGAATATTACCTACAGAAGAGGACGGGAACTTGATTTGCAATAGTCAAGATATATTAGGGGGGCATGGAAGGGCAATATAACAACACGGTTGATTCCTGAAGAAATTTATGGAAATATTTAGTATGAAACACATGAATTCAGTAGCAGGACTTGGACATCATTTATATATTATCCCCCAAGATACAATAACTGGGCTGTACTAGATAGAAAGTACTGTTCTGTAAGTAAACGTTCTGTAAGTAAACATACCATAACAGTAGATGTTCAAATGATCACTGCTGCAGTAGCCTTAGTTATATGGGGTTATACCTTGCCAAGAGTACAACAGACAGACAGCTTCCAAAGGTTCAGGGCACCTTCTACGTTCCCAAACTGTCAGGCAGCTCAAGCTGAGCTGAATAAAAGACAAATCTGGGTATCAAGTCCTTCAGAGCTTTCCTACCCAACAGAAACAGGGAGGCTGAGCCCTAAAATAATAGTGTTAGGAAGATCAAAATATAAGCAACCACACCCTGGTATAAACAACATGCCAAAAAATAAAGGTGGGTGGAGGAAGGGAGCAGCTGTTGCAGCAGTAATTATTTGAACATCTACTGTTATGATAAGTTTACAACTGTACTACATTCATCACATTGATCACTGCTTCAGTAAACTTAACTATATGGGTAGATGAGCCTAGCTTACTACATTTTGGGAGATGGAAGTAGAGTCCAGGAGCCTGGTCATTGCAAAGTGTGATCTAAACCAGAGGAGGAATCAAGCTTATAGTGATTTGTAAAAGTATGCACACAGGACTGAGTTGCAGTTTATAGACCATTTCTAGAATCCATCCCTTCCCAAAAAGCCACACATTAAGTCAAATCCTTATCAGAGTGGACCTTGAGCCTTCTTGGAAAAAATTTGTTGTGGTGAGTATAAAAAAAGGTAATATTTTAGACAACTATTTGAAAAATTCTGTATTGACACTGGTTATTCCTTCTTTCATGTGGACTGACTGATGCAGTGACTAGCACTCTGCTTCGGGCACCGACAGCTAGAAAGAACTGAGATCACGGCACCGGCTGTATCTCTTATATCCAGACGTAGTGATGTCAGACAGGACATCTGCCAGCTTCAGGAGGAGGGGAATAATTTTCTGGTAGTTAGGCCAGCCAAAGGCTTCTACTGCAGGACATCCCAGAAGTCAGGACTACAATAGTCAAACACTAAGAATATGATTTAGGTCTGACAAGATAGTACCTGAGTTGTCAGTGGACATCTAAGCTACAACATATCCTTTCTCCCTCATTTTAAGATCAGTAAAGAAAATGGGGGAAAAGGACAGTTTGGCTTAAAGTAAACTTGGATATTTCTCTAGGCATGAAAGAGATTAGTTCTCAGAAAAACCCTGTCTATAAAAAAATTGTTAGGATTGACTCACCATAAGAGCTTGCAACTCAGATACTCTTCAGAGCAATCAGTAAAAACTTTTTCCATGTTATGAACCTTAAGTCAGCCAGAATAGCTGGATCAAATATAATGTTGTGTTATAGAAGGTAACACTTGGTAAAGTCCCAGGTTGGGACCACCAGTTTTCTTGGAGGCCTCTTGGGTAAAGTCCTTTTAAAAACATTTTGAAATGAGAAAGCCTTGAAAGAGTAGTACCCATGGGCAGACATAATGAAATGGCCAATAAATAAACCTTGATGGAGGAGTAAGAAAGACCATAGGAAAGTAATCCATGCAAATATTCCAAAATCAGAGAACAACTTGCCCTGAATGTGTACTGGTTATGTTGTAGTTGTTTGTATCAACTAGAAAACCTTTTCAATTTGCTAATATATGATTTTCTTGTAGCAGGCTTTCTTGCCTTCATTAATACCTGCTACATGTTCTTAGTAAATGGGTGCCTAAAGGAAAACAAGACCCTATTATCCAGACAAGTCATCCAAAGTTGATTAGGGTCAGAGTGCATCAAACATCCATGATCTCGTGTGAGCAGATCCATTTCTCTGTGGAAGCTTGTGGTAAGGGAGTCATCACAAAGATACTGGGGGACTCCTCCTGCATCTTCAGAAGTACCCTGGATATCAATAGAAAAGGTAAAAAAGCATATGGGAATACTCCTGTCAAAGAACAAGGAAAAGGCACATCTTCCAGGCCTTCTTGCATGGGGTCCTGGAGCACACACTTACCAGCTGATTATTTAGAGAGGAAGCAAAAAGGTCTACTAGGGAAATTCCCCACAGATAGGTCAACACTGGGGTAGACCTACTTACCTAGTTTGCATACAAGAGGGTCTGCCCTGTCCTGTTCAGCTTGTCTGACATACCATATTGCTCTAAAAGAATGAAGGATGCCTGTGGAGTGAGACTGCACTGTGAAGCTATCAATCTAACAAAAATAACTGAATGGAAGTCCCCCCAGGGAACTTATCTGCCAGCAAAGGAACAGCACAAGCCAATCATCGATCTTCAAAAGCCTCAGAGGAGCAAAGTGTTTGGTGGCAGTAAAGCTCTAAAGGGCTTGCAAACAAACTTGTCTTTTAGTCAGCTCAAGATGCCTGATAGCTTGGGTGTTTGGGAAGGTGCCCTGAAGCTTTGAAAGTTGGCTTTCTGTTATATCCTTGGCAGTATATAACACAACACAATATAGCTAAGACTACTGTAGCACTATCAGTTTGATGAACATGTTATATTTCAAAGGAACATGTGTATTTAATTGAAAGCTGACATGCATCCAATAACTATTTCAGACTATTTCACTGATAAAAATGCAGGTCAATGCAATAAAATTGACACAATGGCACTTTACCACTTACCTGTTAAAAACAGAGGAATTTAAGTAATGGGTAGTGGAAATTATTTGAGTTATTAGGGAAAACAGAAATGTCTTCAGAAGGGATAGCTATTGAGTGAGATAAAATGAAAAATGCAGTTTAAAAGTAAGGTAGAAATAAAAGAAAAATATATTCTTAAGAAGTAACAGGAATTATTTAGATGGTCTGACAAAGGTTAAGGTATTGCAGAATAAGAGAAATCTCACAAAAGAAGAACAGGAGCACCTATACAGAGTTAGAGAGAAAATAAGGGGTATTTAGATAATATGCAGGAGTTTAGAAGATGGTGTTAAGCAACTATTTTTTTTGTTAACTACAGAGTACAAAAACTTCTAACACAGCCAGTCTGGTGGCAGAGGGATAAAGCCCTGACTATGGTCCAGGAGGCTCAGGTTCAATTAGCATCTCAGGTGACTGAAAGAGTAGCAGGGATGGATGGGCATGCCTGTCCTGCTTGGGAGGGTGCTTGCAGATGATGCTCTCTAGGGGGAGGCATGGTCCAAACAGGGGAGTTGCCACTGAATGTAGTCAACAAGTGTGCCATGTGGGGAAGGGGATCTGGTGGGCATATAAAAAAAACTTCCGGATGGAAACAGACGGCTGAGCCTTTGGGATGCTCTCAAGATCCACAACCAGTCACTTGTGTAGTCTGGGTTTAAGAAGGATGCTTGGTAGACCCTGTGTGGATGTGTGGCACTGGGGGACAGGTCATTAGTATAAGGACTAAGGAGACCAAAAAAAAAACTTTTAACAGAACAATTTAGGTAACAAAGTAAAAAAGAGTTGTCAAAAAATTTAGAGAGCCTATGACAAGAAAAATAACCAACGACCCCATAGAGGTATTATAGATATTTCAGAAGTTTTATGAAAATTTGTTTAAAGCAGAGGAATGTGGAAACCAGAGGAAAAGATACAAATGGAAATACTCATGGAAGACTGAAGTATGCCAAGCTTAGAGGAAGAGAAAGCTTAACAACTAACAGTTAAGACAGAAGGAGATGGCATGAAGGTGATCTGCAGGGAAGTATCCAGGAACAGATTCTACTCCTGTGTAAGCTTCAATGTTAGGAGGGAAAATGTGATAAAGATCTGGAAGACAGTATTTTGAAAAGAGGGGAAGTACCAACATCTTGGAAGAAAGCTATGGTGGCTATACTACCCAAAGAGGGTCGAGATCCATCAGACCCAGCTTCACACAGACCCATTTTTATGTTCAACCATGATTATGAAGTGTTTTTGTGTCTATACAAGCTAAACAAATGGCAAAGGTACTACCAAAATGGAAATATCTATGGATAAGTGAGGTTTTGTGGAGGACAGGCAAACTTTTGATAACATTAATAGTACAACAATGATCCACAGGGAAGCAGAACGTAAGAAAATAGTGCTTCTGCTGATGTTGTTGAGTCTTGATGCAGAGAAAGCATTCAACAGAGTAATCTGAGATTGTAGGAGTAGGACAATGGAGGCATTTGCACTGATACAATAAGGTTAATCAGGAGGATATATGAAGGATCGTAGGCAAGAATTAAAGTGTGAAGGTTCCTAAGCGATAACTTGTGTTTGAACAGAGGAACCAGGTAATGGTGCTCTCTTTCTCCTTTATTTACTTTACATTTAGAGTCAATTGTAAAAGAAAATAAGGGACTCATTAATTCAAGGTCAGGAACCTCCATGGGCAGATAGCCTAGTATGAACCTATGAACCTATGAACCTATAACTGGTATGGTAAACAAGAAAAGTTGGCTTTATTTGCAGATGATCTCAATCTGTACATGATTAATCCAGAAAATGACATTCCACTGCTGTGGAATATTTTGAGACAGTTTCAAGTCTTTTTGGGACATAAAAGTAATGAAGATAAAATAAAGACTATACAACCATAGATTATGTACCCACACAAGAACAGGTTCAGCAATACCCATATTAATGGGTTCACAATAAGATTTACAAAGTCTGTATTAAAAAGGCTTGTTTTACAGCAGTTTAGGATATGTGGGAAGAGACTAAACAAACTATAACACAAAAACTGAGAAACTGGAAGATCTTGTTTATAGACATTGATGGTAAAATAAAAGCAGTGAAAATGTTTTAGGCCCATTCATTTTTATATACCAAAGGAGAAGTTGTAGACAATAATTAATAAAGAGTTGAATGAAGACATCTAGGAGGGGAAGATGACAAGAGTTAAGCAGGATAAACTGAGCCTCCCAATAGAACAAAGTGGTTTAGGATTGACTGATTTGAAGAGATATTTTAGAGTTACTCAGTTAAGGCTTACATACATAACACAAGCAAACGGTTATAATTTCTAATAGGAAAGGGATGATGATGAAGCAAGGGGGGAGTTCAAGAAATAGAGAGAGAGAGGTGGGATTCTGGATGCAGATCCTTAAGGAAAATAATAAACACACAGACTATAATATTCATAAATTTGCAGACAGTATTCTAAGATCTAAGCCAGCTTGGGAATGGAGAAAGGAGATTTTACCAAAAGGGATAATTGCAAGTAGGTGTACAGAAAATAGGCAAGACAGGGATGGAATTTACTAGAGAAAACTAAGAAAGGAACCAAAGTATTAGAAGTAAAGTGACTAGAGAGAGACCAGTAATACAGTGGAATGAGGCCAAGAAAAGGTTTGGACTGCTGGTTAGATATCGCCTTCCCTACATACCTCTCAACCTCTAGTGTGAGAAATCTGACCAAAGTCTAAAATAATGGGGGGGGGGGGGGGGCAAAGGCTTAAAAATAAGGACAGATTTTAAATTTTGCTCTTATAAATGTAAAAAGTTGCTAAAATAACACGATTTATAATATCATGCAATTTCTGTAGAATATGAAGACTGAAACTCAAACGTTATGATTATTTAGTTATTTCAATACTCAGTGATTTGCTAGAAAACCACACATTTTCTGAGGGACACGCTGAAAATATGAGGCAAAAATATGGATATTCTGTGAAAATCTGTGCAGTTGAGAGGTATGCTTCCCTAAGACTGATATCAAAATACAGGCAAAGAGAAAGGGATGGAGTCCTAAGTAAAATGTCAAATCTAGAACAGACGATGTTAAAAATGGATAACTAGTAGGGCATACAAAATACTGAATGATAACTATTAGGATCAATCAGAGGAGGTTCTCAAAAAAGGTTGGAAAGAAACTGGAAAAGCAACTTACAAGTGAATAATCGGAGGATGTATACATGGCTCCCAAATATGTACCATAGTCCAGAAGGTTTAAGATTTCGCTTGGAAGTGTTTGTGTAGGTATTTTTATATACTATAAGCAGACTTCAAAGAATTTCTTTCCTGAGAGACATTTCCCATGTTGGAGGAGTGATAGGGAAGAAAGAGGTAACCAGGAACATGTTTTTGGGACTGTAATGATTTGGTAGATTTTCGAACAATCCCTCAGAGTACTCTACCAGAAATATTGGGGGACGAAATGACTGTAACTAAGGAAATTATTTTTTTGAGCAGGGACACAGGATCTGAACTGCCTGGACATAGTAAGGCCTTCTTAAGTTTAATTCTGTTGATTGCCAAAAAGCAATTACAAGAAAATGGAAATCATAGTCTAAACCAACTGTATTTGAAGTATCAAATATTGTAAAAGAGATAAAAGAATAGAAAGTGGGATCTTTAGAAAAATGAAGGAGGAAGTTACAAATAATAATGTATATTAACAATAGTAAAAAGAGTTATGTACTTACCATAACTTGGCATCTGTATTATCATATGTCACTATTCATCACTCTTGGGTCTTGGATCAGACATCGGATCAGAGCCGGCAACTTTACAGACAGCTTCTAGGGTTGAGCTCCTCCCACCCCCATGATCCCTTGCTGCCCTCTAACCCCTCAGATTGAGTTTGCCCTAAGATAGAAAGCATATAAGAAAGACCATGACCATCAGATAGGACATTTCCACATCCTCTAGATCTTATAGGATGGGGGACAGAGGGAGGGATAGTGATGAATAATGAGGTAGGATAACACAGATGTCAAGTTATGGTAAGTATATAACTCTTTATCTGATGTTATCCAGGTCAGGGTCCCCAGCTACCCTGAATCCCAGGTGGCCTCATGGAAGGACATTCTGAAGAACTGTGGAGCCGAAGGAAGCCCTGTTTCTGGAGACCATGTCAAGTTTGTAGCGTCTAACAAAAGTGTGAAGAGAAGACAGGTGGCTGCTGCACAAATGTCATTTATGGAATGATGGGCAAGATAGGCAGCTGGCATAGCCATTGACCTAGTTTAATGAGCTCTGATTGGACCTGGTAAGAATAAACCTTTGGATAAATAAGCAAAGGAAATGCACATCAAAATCCAATGGGAGATCGTTATTTTGGACACCGCCTGGCCCTTCCTGTTAAGAGAAAATGCCACAAACAGCTTGTCAGACCTGTAAAAACTCTTTGTCCTATCTAAGCAGAAATGTAATTGTCTATGCACATCTAGTATATGCAAGAGATACTCCCCTTTATTAGCAAAATTTGGGAAAAAAACTAGCAATTGGATTGACTGGTTTAGATTTGCTTCTGTGGCAAACTTAGGCATGAAAGAAAGGTTAGTTCAAAGGGCCACTCTGTCTTTATGAAAAAACATGAAAGGCGGTTTGATAGAGCCTGCAATTCCGAAACTCTTTTAGCTGAAGTTATGGCTACTAGAAAAAAACATCTTCCGTGACAAGAATTTGATACTACATGTGGCAGCAGGCTCAAATGGACTCAGAGATTACAGCAGAAAAGAAAGGTCCCAAGGAGGGGAAGGATCCCTAACAGGAGGTCGGAGCAGAAAACCCCCTTTTAAAAATCCTTTACACAAGCAAGAGGAGAAGGTAGGTTCCTCGCAAACATGGAAGTTGGAAATAGCGGCAAACTGCACTTTGATAGTCGAGAAGCTATCTCCGCCCTGAAACAGCAAAGACAAGAAGAGCAAGATATCTGAAATGGAAGCTGAAACTGAATCAAGATTGTGCTGCTTAGCCCAAATAGAAAACCTTTTCCACTTACTGGCGTAAATCTTTCTAGTGGAAGCCTTCTGAGAGGCTAGGATAATGTTCTTAATGGGAGAAGGTAGCTTGGAATGACTCAGGATTACTGGAATTAGACAAACCATGCCATCAGACAAAGCATCTGGAGGTTGGGAACCAGATGTTGAGAAGGATGGGAAATCAGATCCAGAATGGGCTCTAGTACCCAGGGGATGTACTTTGAGTGAGACTGAAGAAGGGGGAACCACACCTACCGAGGCCAAAAGGTGGCTATGAGGATCAAGGTGGCCTTGAGACTATGAGCTTTCTGAAATACTCTGGGAATGAGAGTCAAGGGAGGATACGCATAAAGGAGACCCGGGGGCCAATCGTGAATCACAGCATCCCTGGGGGACTTCCTTTCTGAGGGAATCAGGGCAAAATACTGGCTGCATTTGTGGTTGAGAGGTGTAGCAAACAGATCACAGCTTGGCTGACCCCAGTGAAGGAAGATCTCTTTCGCCACCAAGGGATTCAAGGACCACTCTTGAGGACTCAGGATTGTCCTACTGAGTCTATCCACCAGCACATTGGACTCTCCGGTAATATATGGTGAAGTGAGAAAGCACCCCAAGGACATCGCCCATTCCTAGATTCTCATGGCTTTGTGACAAAGCAGATATGAACATGTGCCCCCTTGCTTGTTGATGTAACACACAATAGCCATATCGTCCATGTGAACAGCAATGGTACCCAGAGGAAGGTAGTCCTGAAAGGCTTGCAATGTGAAAAGGACTGGCCTCATCTCCTGGATGTTGATGTGCAGTTTGTTCTCCACAGCGGATCACATTGCCTTGGACTGTCCTTCCCTGAAAATGTCCCCCTCACTCCAACAGGGAAGCATCTGAGGTCACTGTGGTGCTGGGGGGAGGAAGAGAGATTGGTCTGCCTGCTAGGAGGTTGGGAGACTGGATCCACCAAAGAAGATGATGCCTGCACACTGGGGTAAGATGGATTGGGGTTGTCATCGGATGAGACACGGAGACCAATGAACCAATAAAGGCCATTGTGGAACCCTCATGTAGAACCTTGCTAACAGCACCAGATAAAATGCTGCTGCCATGAACTCTAAGAATAAGATGGGCCTGGGGATGAGACAGATCAAGAAGACATTGAACATGAACTCTGATGAGGTGTACCTGGCAGAGTGGAAGTGCTGCAATCTCCAACACAGTGTCTAGCTGGATCCCAATGAATTCCAGATTTTGGGATGGAATCAGGTTTGATTTGGGGAGATTCACTGTAATCCCTAACTGGTCGAACAGTTGGAGTAGGTACTGAAAGTCAGTGGCCAGACAATGCTTCTTGGGAGCCGAGAGGAGCCAATCATCGAGGTACGGAAACATCTGGAATCCCTGCAGTCTCAGGTGAGCTGTGATCACTGCCATGCACTTGGTGAACACCTAGCGCCTGTGGTGAGACCAAAGGGCAGTGTCCTAAACTGGTAGTGACTGGCCCCTATTCGAAAGTGGAAATGCCTCCTGGAGCACCTGTCTATTTTTATATGATACTACATGTCCTGGAGATCTATGGAGCACATCCAATCATCCTTGTACAACACAGGCATGATGGACTGGACAATGACCATCCAGAACTTGGACTTCTTGACAGAGAGATCAAGACTGCTGAGGTCCAGGATTGGACTCAGGTGCCCATCTTCTTTGAGTAAGTTCCAGACTGTCGTTGCCCTGGGGGGACCTCTTTCAAAGAAGCTTGAGCAATTCTTCCTGAGCTAGATCCCTCTGATGGGGTAAGTGCATCGGTGAGGTATTTCCTGACCAAAGGAGGAGACTGAGAAAAGGGATTAGAATAACCCCTGGAAATGATGTTCAGTATCCGATGATCTTTTCTAATACTTGCCCAGACCAAAGGGTGCAAAGACAAATGACCCCCGACTGCCTACAGGGCAGGACAGTCAGGCAGCGCTTCAGAAGCTCTACTGGGGCTTCTGAGAGAAGAGTTCCCTGCATCTCTGATTTTGCAGACCTCCTCTGCCCCTGGGGCAGCATTTGCCATTGAACCCTCTCCCCAGACCTATAGAGGAGGGCTCATCCTGAACATCCTTGAAGGCAGACTGTGACTTGTGAAACCACATTTTCCTGGCGCCTTGCTGCATCTTAGAAGAGGATCACTGAGGGGTGGAAAACTTGATTCCCACAGCCGACAAGGTCTTGCCTTTCTGCTCATTGTGGGTAAGAGTCTCTTTGACCAAAGGGCCAAACACGGTGGAACCATCGAAGGGGGCACTGATGAAAGACACCTTAATGGACTCTGCAAATCCATAAAGGCGCAGCCAGGCATGATGCTGAATAGCAATGCCTGTCCTGGTCATTCAAGAGACCCTTCTGTAGCATTAGCAATCAGTCTCATTGAAGAATTAGCCAGGGAAGAAAGTGTGGACAGTTTGGGGGACACCTTACTTAGTACCCCAGCAGGCAGTACCTCAAAAGGGGGCATGGTAAGTTCCTTGAACAGGTCCCTTTCTAGTTAGGTGAAATGTGCCAGGTAGTTAAGCGCTCGCAGACCGAATATAGCTGAGGCAAAAACCCGCTTTCCTTTCCTGTCAATCGCCGGGGACTCACAGTTGGGGATGGATACACGTGCTCTGCTCTGCCAGCTCTTTCTTGTTGGCGGCAGCTACCATGACTGCATCAACTGGCATGCCTTTCATCCAGAACTGCTTGTCAGAAGGGAGACTGAGGAATTTGTCTGTGCATTTGGGAACAGGCTGCACAGTATCCGGCTCCTTCCATGCCCTGCTGGTGACATGGACTACAAGTTCATCTGCAGGGGGGGGGGGGGATCCAGGAGGTAGATGGTCCCATCCTGAAACCTTTCAGAAAGACGGACTCCTCGGAGGATGAGGGGAGGGAAGATCAACCGCCCTTAAGCTTAAGGATTTCCAAGATGTCTCCAAAACAGACATCCTCGGTTGGAGAGCTGTGGGACCCATCCCCTTCATCAAGATCCGTATCCTCAGTAAGCGACTCGCAGGGGAGTCCAAGTGTGCCCTCTTACATGATCTCTTCCGGGGAACCTCCTCCAGGAGTGGATCAGGGGAGAATTTAGAAGAGAGGGGGGACCCTAAGTGGGACAGCTCCCACCTGAAGGCTAGTTTGAGAAGGCTGTCTTGGGACAGGATGAGTAGGGTCTGCTCGGACAGGCTGGGATGGTCCCTAGATGGCTGGGGAGGAAAAAGTCCTCTCTATAAATAGAAAAGCTGAAGGACTGGACGATACCCTATCCCCACCCCTGACAGGAAAGCCTGCCTGGGGAGAAGGACCAGAGCAGGTCAGAACCTCCAGGCCTCCAGAAAGTACCACTTTTGAGCTGTCAAGGGCCAAAGCACCAAGGGGAAGGGACCATCTGAGAAAATGGGTCTGCAACACCCATCCAAGGATTCTGGGGTGACTGCTCAGGCCCGGGAAACCGCCTTCCCAGTGGAAGGCCAAGCAGAAGCAGGCAGGCACTCAAGATGGGTTAGGGACAGAAATGTCCCTAGGGATCCCAGTTCTACCTCCCTGTGCGATCAGGACCAGAAAGTCCAAACATGAGGACAAGTCAAAGGGGTAAGAGATGGCCCCTTAGCCGGATGGGCAGGGGATGCAAGACACCCCAACTCAATCTAAGCCTTGAGAAAGGACATCATTTGGTCCATATCAGAAGGGAGTAAACTCCTAGTGGATCTAGAGGAGGCAGAGACCCTAGCTGGGGATGGGTGTCTCGATCCAGAGGACCTCCCCTCTAAAGAATGACTTCTGTGCTTGGAGACTGAAGGGTACTGCCCAAGCCAGTTCCTGAGGTGGAACCCTCAATAACAACAGTGGGATCTGACCTCTTCGGATTTGATGACAAAATAGAATCCAAACTTTTGGATCCCACATGCCTCTGACGTGAGGAAGTCAAATCCGCTGCCACATGCCTCTGACGTGAGGAAGTCAAATCCGCTGCCAGATCAGAAGGCCTCAAACCTGAGACCTTGGATCCGGGAGTGGATTCCCGTGACCTCGGATCCAAGGGCTTTTTGAAGCCCCAGATCCATGAGAGTCACAGATCTTTGGGCATCGGATCTGACTTGAGTCAAGGTTGGGGTCAGATCCGAGGCACTAGGATCTGACAGCCTTGCATTTTTAGAAGAGGAAGACCCGGGGGGCAAGGGGCCTTCCTTTTGTGCTCATAGGTTGCAGCCTTGGCAGGGGACCAAGCCAAGGGACCCCCCCATGAACTAGCCTTTTTAAAATAAATTTGTTTTGGCGCTCGACCGAAGCCCTGGGGTTGAATGTGGCATAGATGTCGCATTCAACCTCCAGGTGGCCGGCACCCAAACAATAAAGACACTCCTCATGCAAATCGGAGGGGGGCATCTTCCGATCACACGAGGAGCACCTTTTAAAGCCAGCTGGCTTATCAGATGTGATAAATATCATACAGCCAAAAGGGGAGCACAAAAAAACAGAGCCAGTAAAAGACAAGCACAAGTCAACACCGGGAAATAACCAACCAGTCAACACACACACACCCGTACCAACCAACTACAACTGCTACACAGACAACAAAGGGAAAATAACGGCCTTTATAAAAAGGGTGCCAAAACACACAAAGAGAACGCACTAAAGTACAAACAGGAGGGGAGGGACTAAACTAACTCAAACAACACTACACTACTCACTAACAATAAAATATTATTATTATAGAAAAAACTGACAAATTTATTTAGAAAAGAACTACTTATCCCACTCAGGAAGTTCAGCCAAGAAATATGTGTCAGCAGCTTAGCGCTGCAAACAAGATCGGGGTGGGGGGGGTATAGAGGGCAGCAAGGGATCATGGGAGTGGGAAGAGCTCGAGTCTAGAAGCTGTCTGTAAAGTTGCCATCAGATCCTATGTCGGATCCTAGACCCAAGAGTGAGAAAAAGTGACATGGATAACATCAGATTGAATTTTATGCTAACAATACCGGCAGAATAGTGTTCATTCTAGAGGAGGAGCAAGGGAAGGTAGAAGATGAGCAATTTCTGTAATGTTGTACTGAAAGACAAATGTTATAAAGAAAGAAAATATAAAATATAATGTATGCAAATGAAAAAAATGTTAATATGGTTAGTTTTCTCTTCTATTAAAGCATGTGTGCCTATGCTTTAAGTGATAATTTAATAAAAGTGTTAAAAAGAGTTCCCCAAATATTAGGTCATCAGGGGGATAACTAGGTAACATTCCCCTTCTAGTCATGTACTCAGTACATCTGTTTTCCCTTACACCTCCTCTTCATGGGAACATTCAGGTATGAGAGGGACGAACCTGCATGAGAACCCTAAGATCTGTTTGAGTTCATAGGTGTTTACTAGGCTAATGACCACAAGGGCCTTTTTAAGCCTAGCCATGCATCCCAAATCTCTGACAAGTTCGGATACCCTTGGCAAGTGTAAGCATGGGCCTGGGAGATGAACCATTTACAGGTTACTGTGTCCACTGGAGGCATAGTTGCCAAACCAGGGATGAATTTCTGGTTTCCCATCCAACTGTCCAAGTTGCACTTGAATTGGGTTAGGGAGGAACTCTGCTTCACATGGATAGGAAGCCTGTTCCATAGACTGGGTAGTCTCTGGGATACATAACTATCTCTCCCCAGCAGGCCATATTTATATCACAGGCAAGGTTTAAGTCGTTAGAACAGGTAATTCTGGTGCTGTTTTATGGACATGCAGGAGGTCCATTAAAGTGGGGTCTGACAATGCCCTGTATGCCAGGCATAGATCTCCCCTCAAAAGCCTTAGGAGACAGAATACAGGAATAGGGGCCTTGAGGTGGTCTGCACAGGACATTTTACTTATGCCCTGCATTCTTTTAGTGAGGAATACAAGGTGCAAGTAAAATGTCCTGGTAGTGTCTTTCTTCTATCAGGGATCAAGGTCCTAAGAATCCACTTCTAGTAAAACAGTCTCTGATTCCAAGCCTGCAACTCAGGCTGTCTGAAGTGCCGGGCCAAGTAGAATTCCTAAAACTTGACAGTCAAAAGAAGTAATCTCCATGATGAGTTTTGCAGCAACCCTCCCTTTAGAAAGAATAACGTGTATTTAGTTTAAAAAACTCTATTTATTCTCTGAAGGAGGAGTATCTTTGCTTTAGGACTTTTAAAAACTAAATATACATGTTATTCCTCCTGAAAGAAGGCTGTTGCAAGACTCACTATGGAGATTACTTCTTTGTACTATCCAGTTTTAGGGATTGCCTGTATAAGGGAAGATAATGGGCCAATGTAGCAGACTGCAGAACACTGAAGAGTGAAGCCACAGATGGTGTCAAATCCTGAGGCATATTATTCAACTTTTGTGGTTTCCAATTTATCATTTTCTAATTGTGCCCCACTGGAAACAAGACACTTGGTACTGAAACTGGTAGACCCTTTGTAGCTGATCTAGAAGTACTAGATGGCAAAGAAGCCATCCTGGGCTCTGAAACAGAGTCCAAAGCGAATCTTAAGGAAGGCTTATGTTATAAAGCATCTAATACTTATGTGGTAGACACCAACAGCAGCCCAGTGGTATCAAGGTCAAAACAGGGGCCAACCTGTCAATGTAAATAGCCAGGGCTCTAATAACCTTCGGCATGGAAAAGTTCACTGACAAAGTTACTAATGAGAATAATCCATCACTGCTGACTCCAAGGATGGCAACAGCACCAATGAAGCAAATACTGGAGTTACAAATGGCTCCCAACTGGACCCATGGAAGAAACAGTAGAAGGACCTTCTCTTGCCACCAAAAGAAAAACAGGGGAAGTGAGGACATCCACTTCAGCCTATGCTTTTCTCAATGCTTTCATCGTTTTCTCCCAATGTGGAGAGGACTGCAAAGACATCAGGAGGATTGTACTGACAGTAAAGAAAGTATCAAATCTAAATAGCGAGATAAGATGTTTTAATAAAAGGATGCTGGCTTTTTCCTAGCAAGAGAATCAGGCAAGACATAAACCCTATAAGTTGAAAGACCCTACATACCTCTTCCTGTTCCTGAGATGCCGATGAGGAAATGTCACAGAAAACAGAAAACCTAACTTGCAAAAATCTGGTGATAACATAGGAATGGAAGACTTACCAGATTCCTTAGGATCCCTCACATGTACATTTTTTCCCCATTTTTTCCTTCCTCGGTTTAATCCCAGTGCATCAGAAGGTAGCAGTTCCTTAAAAATCAACTAGCATCTTCTTTCCTGTATGGTATGTAGCCAAAATTTCACAAAATGTTCACTATGCTTACAAATTATGCACCCCTCCCCACCCCGGGCACACAATGCAAATAAGTACACCATAACAGTAGATGTCCTACTGGTCACTGCTGCAATATTCCAAATAGATGGGTTATCACCAGCTGACATCTAGCCGGGGTACCAAAGCTTAAACTTTCCTAGGTCATATGTCCGATGTATGACCTCATCTCATAAGCATAATGGTATATAGGCACTAATATGAGCATACAACTTCAGACTATCTCCAAGCCAGACAGTGTGAAGTCCCCTGAGAGAGTGACTGGTCAGCTGGGAGGGGACGAACAGGAAGTGATAAGAAGTCCCATCAGTCCTATGGTCTTGCCTAGAGGACAGAGACAGACACACATGGTCACCAAATCAAAGAGGAAGAAGGGTGGGAAGGAATACTGCGACAGCAATTAGTAGGATATCTACTGTTATGGCAAATTTTTACAAAACTATCCTACGTCTGAGACCACTGTTGCAGTATTCCATACAAATGGGTGATTCCCACAGCTGAAAGGAATTTAAGAGGGGGATTGGTTAGTTGATGGGTCCTTTATTTATATACAAAAATAATTCCTATTTACATATTTACAAATATTTATCATGTACAAATATATAGATATACATATCTGTCTACACATTCATAATTTCCTTTAAAATCATACTAAATGTTCATCCCTATCATACCTCTACTCCTTTTTCCATAACTACCAGCTGATTTTACTTCATATGTTTACTAAAATCATTTTACCACTAAACATAACTTCATTGATGGGGAACTATCAAAGAGACCAAAAAGGTCCATTTGATGAACTCACCACAGAAGGATCAAATCATGGAAGATTCCTCATCTAGTTTCCATCTGTGAGGGTCTGCCACTGTCCTACTCAGCTTGTCTGCCACACAATTTTGCTCTGACAGAATGTAAGAAGCATGGCACAGTGACAGTGTGTTGCAAAGCTGTATCCAATGCTAACACAGCTAGTCTGCATAGGCGTTAACACCTGGTTCCTCCTTGCTTGATTATGTATCACATCATTATGATATTTTCTGTAACAACCTGAAGTGCTGGGGACTATAGGCGATTCAGAGAGTTGAGTGCCTTGCTCAGGGCAAGCATCTCTTTTATATTTATGTGCTTGTGTCTATCACTGTTGTTCTAGAAAGCTGGCATATTTATCTTCCTTCACACTGTTCCCCAAACAAATTCTGTCTGTGGTGAATGACCGCTTTGGAGCAGAACAAAAGGGGTGACCTGGATTCAGATATTTCTGATGTCTCCATTAAGTGATATCTCTTCTCACAAATCCCAAAACTGGAATCTGAAAATATAGTGGGTGTTTGTGTTGGGACCGGACAGACTTCAGATACAATTGTATTTTTCACATGGGGAGTCTTGTCAGAAGTATCATGAGAATCATATATGCCATGAAACCCAGAATCATGAGGTATTTCCACACAGTGTCCAATGTCTGACTGGAAAACTCTTGGAAAAGATATATACACACACACACCTATATATCTATATATATATATATATATATATATATATATATATATATATATATATATATATATATATATATATATAGGTCCACTTTGTAATTTTGAAATACTGAAATCTCAAATTTCAGTATTCCGAAACCACAAAGCCGAAAACCCAACCACAACTCACAAATGTGAAAACACACAACCGCGAAATTCAAAATCCCGTACTCATGCTACACATTCAGTACACACAAACATACACAAAACT
The DNA here is from genome assembly GCF_019279795.1 of Protopterus annectens. Classification (NCBI taxonomy): domain Eukaryota; kingdom Metazoa; phylum Chordata; order Ceratodontiformes; family Protopteridae; genus Protopterus; species Protopterus annectens. The sequence goes on from NC_056733.1 coordinate 205,748,095, forward strand.
CCCCCCCACAATCAAACTAATGTCAGCTACATATAAGCAGGGGGGCAAGCCCCCCTGCATCCCCCATGAGGGGGGCTGCGGCCTCCCCTCCCACTTATATATTCTAACTCCGAGATAGCACAAACAGTAACACAAACGAAACTCACACACACACACACATACATCTTACAGTCTCTCAAACACACACTTACACACACTAAACCCCTAACCAACATACTTACACACACAAACATATCAAAATTAAACCCAAACATCCACATTCCGTACCACAGTAAGAAGAAATTCAAAATATCCATACTTCGGTATTTTGAATTTTGCGCTTCTGCTGGTTTCAGAAATGTGAGTATTCGGCTTTGTAAGTTCGAAATACTGAAATTCAAGATTTAAGTATTTCGAAATTACAAAGCGGATCCATATATATATATATATATATATATATATATATATATATATATCCCCCGTAGAAGAAAAGCTATTTGTTCAGATATGTCTAGCAGACACCCAAGGAACACAATTCAGTGAGATGGAGTCACAAAAAAGACCTTTGAATGTTCTCTTGCTAACCCAGCCTGTACAGCTGATCTCTTATCCAAGTAAGAGATCCTTGACCTTTTAAAAAAGACTCTGTAAAGATAAGCAAAATATCTAATTATGGAAAAAATATGCATAGCCTAGTAGCATGCAATATGCTATAACTGTGGCTAGATACGAACACTCTTGGGGCAGCAGACAGGCCAAAGGTAAGGCAGAAAACTGATAATGTGATCCAGACACACAAAACCTTAAGAAACATCTGAAGTCTGGATGGATAGGAAGGTGACAATAAGCATCTTTTAAATCTAATGTTACCAAAAAAATCAAATGAGGTTAAAAAAAATAAAAAAACTCAAATGAGGAAGACAGGGTAAGAGGTTGTGTATGGAAAGCATTTTGAACTTGGGCACTATCTCAAACTGGTTTAAGAAAGAAAGGTCTAAAACTGGTCTCCAGGCATTTTCTTTTTTGGCACCAAAAGCATTTTTGAATAAAAACCTTTTCCCAACTGAGGAAGGAGGAAGTGTTTATATTACCCCCTGAGAAAGCATTTGCTTTAGGCCAGGAGGGAGCAGATGGGTTTGGTCTGGTAAATGTGGAATAGTTCAGTGGAAAGGAGGGAACTCTTCCCACTGCCATCTGTAACCCTGCTGAATCAGCCTCAGAACCTATTTGCCTGAAACAATCTGCTGCCAAAGACAGAAATGAAGATTCAGACTTTCTGGAAGGGATAAGGGATTGCCAGAGTGGGTGGGAGAGACGGGCTTCCTTACATAGCCATTCTGACTTAATTGACTAGCCTTTGCTCTGAGGGGTTCCTGATTTCTGTTTGGAACCTCCCTGCCATTGTTTAAAAGCCTGTTTGCCATCTTTTTGCTCATGATGTCTGTTTTTGCTTCTTCCCAAATTCGAACGAGGGAGGAGAAAAACCTCAAAAAAGTTATTGGAGGGCTGAAAAGTTTGGGAGATTCCCTGTATCAGTTTAACCCTCTCTACACATTTTTGATAACCCCTGCAGCAGACTGTCCAAAAACTAAATCTCTGTCAAAACGTGAATTTAAAATCTCTTTTTTTTTAACATCCTCTGGGAGGTTGAGAATGCATCCAGGCAAACTTCAACACAGTACCAGTTGCAACAGCCCTGGATAATAGTATCTACTAAGTTATAAACACATTAAACAATTAAACAATTAGTAATGATCTGAGAAATGCAATAAACTGAACCACATAAAGCAATATTTTCCTCACAGGAAAGAACTGCAGATTGAACATCCCTAATGTTTTCACAATTAGTCACAATAATATTTAATGTATGAGCCTGACAATTCAAAATTCTAAAAAATAAAGATGCAGAAGCAAATGCTTCCCCTCCCAACCCTATAAATTGTTTTACCATCCTTATCAGAAGGGGACGAATTAGAATTAACAAAATACTTGGCAGTAGCTGCATTGACTACACCTATAGCTTGCTGGGTCAGATGAGTATACAGAATTGAAAAAAAACAACAGAACTTTGTACATTCCATCTGCTTTGTTAGGTGCAGCAGGCTGGTTTATCAGGGAAACCACAGACTGTGACCAACATCCTCCAATGCTGGCAGCACTGAGAGGGGGGGGGGGGTCTGGGAATTCCAGTTGTAACATTTCATAGTATTTTCTGAGGGACTGAGAAACCTCAGTGTACTCCTACTGAATGGAATCGTCTCAGAGAAAGAGATTCTTTGAGAGGGGATTCACATAACATGCTCTCCTCTGAGACTGAATCAGAATTCTGAGGAGAAAATTGTATAATTGTCCCCATCATGTTTCTCCAGATTCAGCTTCTTGAATTTCATCAGGAAAACAGGAATCACTTTTTTTCTTACAGCAATCGACCTGACAAGAAGAGAATGCCTGACCCTGAGCCAGACTTAATACACTTTTTCTGTCCAGTGAAACTCGAGCAGGACAAGACATATGTTTAGTTTTCTGTTTCTTTTTGACAGGAAAGTTTAGACAAACAGGGTTTTTAATGGCAGCAACAACTTCCCCAGGGATGAGTACAACATTCTGGCTACCTTCTACACCTCTTCTCCCAACAGTCACAAAGGATGTAGCTAACCCCCAGTTCCATAGTGACTGCAAGGGCAAAACCAAAGGGATCCAGGTAAAAGATGAGTGGTCTGAGGGTTGGCCATACCACAGTCACCACCCACTTGAGACTGAGGCAAATTCCTAGCCTGCAGTGTTGCCAGTGGTTGTTTATTTACTTAACTTTCTGTGCCCAGAAGAAGACAGACCATGGAACTGGTAGCTTCTTCCATGGTCAAGCTGAAAATGGTGCCTCTTTCCAGGAAACTAAGCAACACAAATTGCTAAAATTTCAAAAGTAATATAAAGTTATTTTTCCCAATAAGAACACAGTAAAAAGCACTCAAACATTTTTTAGCCCCCAAAAGTAATTTAAACACAGTTTCTCCACAGGAAAAATACTGTTAGAATGTTTAAATCAGCTTTTAAACTGTCAAACACAAATGTGCACTCCCATTTAAAGGCACAGCAAAATTGTGTGAAAATCAATAAAAACATACACTCCTACCATAAAACATACTTTTCCAAACAGAAAAATAAATTTAAATATTAAAAATAATATGATGAAGCTTTTTTTCCCCACAAATGGAAGTTATTAGCCCACCAATGGAACACAAGCTGACTGTCAATCCTTGAAATCTCACACAGGATTGCTCTCTCTCTCGTGGTAGGAAAATTCTGAAGGGCTTGGTGTCCAAACCTGTCTTTTTAGTCATCTCAGCTTGAGCTGACTAATGGCGCGCTGAAGGTGCCCTGAAGCTTTGAAAGCTGGATGGCTATTGTAGCCTATGCAGGATATAACCCCTCCCCAACTGTTATATCCTGTAGGGGATATTAGTCATATAGCTTAGGTTACAACAGCAGTGATCAATATGAAGAGCATATCTACTGACCAGGTAGAGCCCTGTGACACAGAAAACAGAAGGTAAATACTAGGAGAAACATGAACTGTGGCTACCAAAACTGACAACAATAGCTTTCATCTGCACATTGTGAGGCAGCATGTATATACAGACAGAGAGGAATACATAGTCCCTGAGGTAAGACAGGTCCTCGTCACCACCACCAAGGTGTAAATGAGGCCTGGGGTACATCATGTAGTTCCTCACTCGGGAACATGCAAGACAGGACACCATAGGGCCCCGGGTCCAGACGGCAAACCAGACTTAACACAGCAGGGGACAAAGGTGTGCACCCCAAAGAAGATGGACTGGAGAGACCAGCTGTAAAGCAAGGCAAAGAACTCTCAAGGCTGCATGGATGACAGGCTCCTCTGGATGGCTTGCCCACATACTGCGCTGAGTGTATCTCTGGTACAGAAAGAAATGGGTTGAGTCACACAAGGGAAAGGTTGATGGTAGTCGACATGGAGGCAAGAAGCATAAAGAAAAAAAATGTCAAAAATCTATGACTAGCAATTGGAACTAAAAAATTTTGCATAAGACTCAGCAGTAATGCTCCTTTGGAATCCATTTAATATCATTACTCTATACATATTCTAACTTTGCCTTTTTCACAAGTTATCAGTTCTGAAGACACACACACATTGTTTAACAATCACTCCTAAATACTCTGTTTATCCAGATATGGGTAAGCTTACACACTACACGCATCACTGGCACAGTTGCTGATTGAAATTCAGGGAATTATTCATGGTTCTGGAGTTCGCAGCAACATAGCGTTTACTTGTAAGAAGCATCGCTACATGTATATGCAAATACGTGAAGCACACAGTATTAGAACTGAATAATGAAAAACTAAGATGGTTTGAAAAACACAACCACTTAAGCCAAAGTGTAAAGTACCTTAAATTAAGCATCAAGTACATACAAAGTACTATGTAAAAGCCATAGGCTTTGTATTACTTTGTATATTTTCAGATATTGCAGATGCTTGAAAAACGTAAGGCAAGCAGAAGATTGCACTGCTTTTATTATTTTTAAAAAATAAAGGGGGTTAAAATGTTTATATAGAGGTATCCCTATCTGGACACCTTGATGTTTTCATTAAAAAGTGGAAAGGGGAATACAGGAAATATTGAAAAAGGGGAGACAAAACAAAGAGGGGAACACAGAAAGAAAACATCATGAGGGATGTGCCGGAGGAGGTGGGAGAGGAGAGGCACAATGCTTTGGTAGGGGATAGACTCCTCTTATTTATTTATTTTTTGTTTTATATATAATAGGGTAGTTTAGGTGGGAAATAACTAAGAGGGTGTATGTGAAAGGATAATGGAAGGAAGACTGAAGAAGTGCCAGCAGAAGTCCCAGCTCACAAAGCCTCAAAAGTTTCCAATGCTAGATGGTGGTTCAGTGGAGGACCCTGATGTTGAGGGGGTAGGGGCCCATGGTGGAGTGGTGGTCAGCACCAGCTAGGACAGAGCGTCTTGAACACACTGAAATGAGGCTCCGACAGGCTGAATCCATCTGCACACTACCTGCTCAACCATGCCCCAAAAGCTCCCATTTAGCCAAGCTTGCCAGGTGCTACATGCCACAGAACTGGTGCCATTGCCCTGATCCTATAAGGATGTTCCCGGACAGGCAGAGGGGAGCGGTCACTAACCTGGAGGTAAGTGTATGGACCAATCCAGAGGATTTTGAATATGTAAAAAGTGAACATAAATGGGAGAGAGAACAATAATAAAAGGACAAAGGCATGCATAATTAAAATAATACAGAAAAATGGGGGAGGGGCAAAAAAGAAAATGCACACAAATTCACACATCATTTTACACAGCATTTATTTTTTTACTTTAAAGCATTTTTATTTTATAAATCTTTATTGAAGTAAAACAGAATTTATGGAAGTGCTTATGCAGACTTTTGGATGTATAGGAAGTACTTATGCAGACTTTTAGATGAAATTGCATGGGAAGTGTTTATACTTACTTAGCAGGACTGTGTTTGCTATCAAGTAATGGTGGGATTTACATCTTGCAGTCTACTACACAAATATAATGATCATGTGTGTGTCTAATATGCATTTATTTGCAATACTGTACTGAGAACAACCTTTATAAATACTTGCATCTTACAGAGTCAGTTAAAGACAGAATACGGCACTTACAATGACATATCTCCCATTCTAGCTTGTAGTAACATACTGAATTGCACTCTAATGCTTTAGTTACTATTCTGTATCAATTATTTTTTATATACAGTTAGAAAATGAGTGAAAGACACGAATACTGCATTTGTATACTGACATACATACATCGCTGTTGCTTGCAGTAATATACTGCAAGTACTCTAGTGCTTCAGACACTATTCTGTATTAATTATTTTTCACTCTCGTTGTTGTTCTTCTTTCGGCTTTTCCCGGTTAGGGGTCGCCACAGCAGAACTCCGGTCCGCTAATGATTGGCAGTAGATTTTTTAGGGGTGCCGAGGTGCCAGCTCGACGGCCAACCTTCAACGAAGGCACGCCTATTCTACGCATGTCTTTCGAACGCCACTCGACCGCGGGGAGGACATGCAGACTCCACACAGAAGGCGCTCCAGCCGAGAATTGAACGAGAGAACCTCTTGCTGTGAGGCAACGCTACCGCTGCACCACTATGTATATGTGTACGTATATATATATATATATATATATATATATATATATATATATATATATACACACACACACACACACATTAATGAAATCATTTAAACACACAATACAATTTACTACTTTACTGAGGCTTACCAGCAGATTTCGTAGCCATTTGAAATGGCGGGATTCAATACAGCAAGTCCTGATACATGGAGACTGAATGGTCGAAAGATCAGACTAACATGTACTAAGTCTGAGATCCCACTTCTCAGAATATTCTCCTTTCTCTCAGGTACTGTGATATCAGATATGGTATGTACAAGTTCAGGGGGTGTGGGGGGCTAGCCCCCACATGATGTGCACATGACGTTTGCCTCCTGCAAAAACAAAGTTTTAAGAAGAGCTATTTTCAAGATCTGCTCTTCTCCAAGTTTTCTTTCTTTTTTTCCTGGCTTTTCGGCACTCAGTATTTCGAATGCCATTTCAGTAGGGAGCCAAGGATTCAACCAATCTGACTATTCACATCTCCTGTTACATCATATTGTAGGAGATTTGTTCTTCAGCAATAAACAAAAGATATAAGACAATTCTTGTTTACCAGTATTTCACTCCCCCTTTAACATTAATTATATAAGTTATTCCATTCACCGCAGTATTTGCTTAGTATGTGTTTGATTTTCATACTTTGCTAATCTTCCCTTTCCTGTGAATTATAAACACAGATATACTTTTACTGGAATTTTTTTTTTTTTACATGCAACACAATCTGTGAATTATGTTCAGCAGAAGGTGCAGAGGCACACAATAATGTAGCAAGTCAAGGAAGTTTTTATTTCCTTAGCTGTACAAAAGCGTGCATTTAAATAGAACTGTTAAAGAAGAAAACCAAGCATGTAAGACAATGATTTAAAAATGTATGTATTAATAATAGAGAGGTAATAATACCAGACATTTCTCACTAAAGTATGTGCAGGACATTCACTTGACACTGCAACCCTTTCCCTCACTCTGACTAGGGTGTGGTGCCTGACTGACTTCAGCCATCTTGTATCTGAAGATGTAGCTGTGAAGCAAATTATTTTCTTACACGATTACTATAGTAATAAATATTTCCAAGCCTAAACGAATTGTCTGCATGTAATTAACCACTACCTAAGTTTGATGCAATACCAAATGAAAATATAGACAGGCAAACTTTTTTTTTGCTTTCGGCATATATACATGAGCACGTAACTGTCAGTGTACTCATGCAGACTTAGATCAGTGATTTACAGATATATATCCATATTATTATTTTATTCATACATATGTTACATTTGTATTTACACAGACATTTATGTTACCACTTAAACATTTCATATATTTGTATACAGATTTCAGAGGGAACAGATTACGGTGGTTTCGGGCACGTGCAGAAAAGCAGAAGACAATCTGGTGAAGATGATTTGGGACAGACAGAAAGAAGTTAAGTAATAGGAAATGAGGGTACCCAGCAAAGAGGTGGATGGATTGTGTGAATGAAGATCTACAATAGCCAGGCATGTGTCTCGAAGGAGGCAGGAGGGTGGCACTGAATCAAGAGAGATGGCAACAGTTAACACAACACCCCAACCCCATTTTGAGAATGGGGGGAAAAAGGGGATTGATGGTGAAGGTGATGATGACTGTATACAGATGCAGTTCTGTGTACAGATATATTTATGGTTTCTTTTGCATAACAGCAACATTACAGGTACATATTTGCAGGTAGACATATTTATTCTAGAAAATACTTCAATTATGTAACATTCTTATATTTTTTAATCTATGTATAACATATGTTTAATATGACACAGGAAAAAAATGAATTTTATACTTAATATAGAACTCTGAACTTCTCGCCTCTGTCTGGTCAGTCCACTCAGCCAGGTAGTCGGGTCTACATTTCTGTAGGTCTTTGTACTTGTGACAGTCATGCTGGCTGGAGCGGGTGATCCCCATCAGAGATTCTAGGTGTTCACCCAACTCCTGACAGAAGTCTTATTTTTCCCAGTCGGAACCTCTTGTGCACAACTTGATCTTTTCCAGATACAACTCCCTGAGATAGCAGATCTTAATTTTGGTCACCTTATCACACCAGCCTGGAACATGGCCTTGGGCCTTTACAGGTGCTGCCATGATTAGAAGAGCCAGAACCAGAATGAAGAAAGTATGAACAAGGGTGTGTTTCACAGGTTCAGAACCACTCCCTATGGAGTGTGACATCACCTTAACCCAACCCAGTTAAATAGAAAGGGTGTCAGAGCATGTACTGTTATTATTGGCAAGTTTGGTTTAACCAAAAATGTTTTGCCACATACATGTTTTTTAAAGGAATATATTCACATTTCATTTATATACTGGATAAAAAACAGTATGCAATTCTTATTTTTCTTTTTTGTTATTTATAATTGCCATTGTTGCTGTACATTGTCTTAGCTTTTTTTTTGGAATTATTACAAATGAATGCCATTTATTCATACATTACAGCAGCAGTAATATTTGTTTGGGGGGGGTGCAAAAACACATATTCCTATGTGTGAGATGACCAACCTTTATTAAGTGTTGAGTGTTTTGAGGTGAGAAGTTGTGCCAGATGACATAAGATGGCAAAGATTACACTTCATGGTTGTACAAACTGTAATAAAGACTCCATTTTGTTATTTATGAATATATTCATATTTCAGTACATTTGAAGATATCTGCATGTTCTTACATCATGCTGGGTACTGCAGAAGACTGTTGTGGACTCCATGACTTTCTGCAGCCCGTTCATGAGCAGACAAGAGCGGATTACATCCATAAGTGGCTGAACACATTTCTATATTACTGAAATACATAAATAACAATATAAAAGGGCATAATTTGCAAACAAAATGTGTAAATGGATCTGAATTTACCTGAGATAGTTTAACACTGCCATATTAAGTATGGATTACTTGAGTTAGGTGACAAATGTCTTAAGAAAAGTAAAATAATAAAAATATTAAAATTTATGAAACACTTCAAAATGATGTAAAATTAGTGAGTTACCTTGAAGAAATGTTTATTTTACTGATACGATGGGCATATTATTATGGCTTTAATGAACAGTGAAAACCTGCAATTTGTAAGTGGAAAATCATAACAGGAGGAATGGGAAATGATTAGTCATCACTGATAAATCGTTTACTTTTGTATCATGTAGTGACTGTGCATATATATGTTTTAATTCTTACATACAGTAGTAGTATGCTGTTGGCTGAACATACATATGTCCTTACTTTAAGATTTGTGAGTGTCACTGAAGAATGAAACATAACAGTATGAAGAATACATGAAAATAGTAGGGGCTAGGGGAATAATGAATCTGTTAAAAAAGCAACTGATTTACTGTTATGAATGTATTTTATGACACTGCAGGCATTAGTACAGCAAAACTTTACTTTGTTGGACTCAGATTTTGCATGTGTATATAATTATAGGATCTGTGTTAACATTTTTATAGGAGGATGGAAGGCACATGGTCATTTTATTGTTGCTTGACTGATGATTATATCAGAGGGTTTTCTTTTCTGTTCGACTGTGGCCTTTTTTCATGTACAGTAATGATGCAAAACAAGGGATGAAGGGAGAGAAAGGACAACTTTCGCCATGTGGAATATCACATCCTCATGGCATCCTTAGTACACATGGGAAATGTCTGTTTGGTACAGTGGGGCCCAAACAAGCTGAGAGGACAAAAGCATGGAATCAACTTATCCTGGCATTAATGAAGTGGGTGGCCGAAACTGCACCTTAACACAGTGCAAGAAGAGGGCAAATTAGAAGCAAAGCAAGTCAGAATGCAATTGCCTGCATCAGTGCTGGGGGAGGGGCCTCCGACAATTATCCCATTAAAATCAGATGAGGAATACCTCCTTCTCCATCTACAGGGATGACTATGACACAGAAGGTTAGTTTAAAAACAGTAACATACACTTAAAGACAGAATTGAATGTTGACAAATAATGATTACAAGCCAACTTCATGCTACTCAAGTCAGAAGTTGCAAACTTCATGACACTCATGCAGACAGGAACTGAAAGTTCGACTGTTGAGTCCTACACTAAGGCACTGTACGAGCACATCCACTCACGCATGAATCGTGCCATCCCAAATAGAACCAAGATGCTCTCCTCCAAAAAAAGGAAGCCAATCTGGTGGTCCCCTACCATAAACAAACTTTACAACAAAAGGAAAAAACTGTTGCAGAAAAGAGGAAAATCCCAGGATTCAAAAAAACTCCCTTACCAGCCTCAGTAAGAAGCGGAGATCCCTCATAAAATTTTTCAAAGCTAGTTACGAAAATAAAATTGCCAAAGATTCCAAAGACAACCACAAGGCATTCTATAACTATGTCAAGAATCTAAATGGCAATGCTCAGATCTGCTCTGAGCTACAACAGAATGGCATTAAATATACTGATCCCAAGGATATTGCCAATATCCTGGCAGATCGATTCAGTGCCAACTTCACCCCCCTCTCACCCCCTAAATGGCCCATCTCAATACCGGAAGTTTGCCAAATTCCGTTAACAGCCACACAGGTAAAAAATGCACTCTCCAAAGCTAAGAATACAGCATCCATCAGATGACATCCCCGGCTATGTACTACATGAACTACAAAATGAACTGGCACCTCACCGAAGTGTCATGTTTAATCATACCCTCACCTCAGGCTTTGTGCCCACTGAGTGGCGCACAGCTACAGTTATCCCACTCCACAAGGGGGGATCCACCTTGGATCCTGGGAACTACCACCCCATCAGTCCGACGAGCCTGATCTGCAAGGCCATGGAACGCATTATCATGGAACTTATAAACAAAGACATTGGCGACCTTCAAACAATGGAACCCCACCCAGTTTGGGTTCATGAAGGGCCGATCTTGTCTCCTGAACCTGACTGACTTCTAATCAGTCTCTAGAGCTGTGGATGAGGGTAAGGCAGTTCACACAGCCTAACTGGACCTCGCGAAGGCCTTTGACACCACCCCCCACTCTGGAATCATAGATAAACCTACTAAGCTGGGCAGTGATCCCTACGCCACTCGATGGGTTGCCAACTGGCTTACTGACAGAACTCACACTGTAAAAGTAGCTGACTCCAAATCTAGCTCCAGACAAGTGACAAGTGGTGTACAAAGTTATGTACTCACCATAACATTCCATCTGAGTAGGTACTTCATTTGTCTGCAACCTGTGGGTATCGGATCAGACTTCGGATCCGAGCCGGCAGCTTTCCAAGCTACAAGATCCGAGCTCCTAGCTCCTCCCCCTACCCATAATCCCCTGCTAGCTGCTGTATTACCTCAGATCGACTTTTTTTGCCGTACCACCCAACTAATCACCTCGAGAGAGGAATACACCAGATGTAAAATCTTGGCAAGAACTTACAGGTAACCAGAATATCCCGAAAGAGGTTCGGGGGATGGCAGGGGGGGGTCGGTTGCATGAAGTACCTACTCAGATGGAACGTTATGGTGAGTACATAACTTCTTTATCTGAAGTAGTTACTTCATTTGCTCTGCAACCTGTGGGACAGAGTCCCCAGCTACTCGAGAAGGAACCTGGGTGGCCTTTACGGAAGGATATTCTGAAGCACCGCGGAGCCAAAAGAAGCCCTGCCTCTCGAAACCGTATCTAGTTTATAATGAGAAATGAACGTATGAGAAGAGGACCAAGTAGCTGCTGAACATATGTCGTCCAAGGGAACCCTAGACCAAAAGGCTGCAGAGGTGGCTACAGACCTTGTAGAATGAGCGTGAATTCCAATAGGGGCCGGTTTGCCTGATGATATATACCCCTGACTTATGCACTGACAAATCCAATTTGCTAGAGTCACTTTGGAAATGGCTTTACCCATGGCTGATTTTGCAAAGGATACAAACAACTGGTCTGACTTGCGAAAATCTTTAGTTCTATGCAAGTAGAAACGTAGTTGTCTGTGCACATCCAATTTGTGCAACTTGTATTCTCCTTTGTTCTGAAAGTTTGGGAAGAACACTGGTAAATTTATTGACTGATTAATATTCGACTCTGAAGCCACCTTAGGTAAGAAAGACGGGTTAGTCCTGAGGGACACTCTATCCTTGTGAAAGATAAGGTAAGGGGGTTTCATGCACAGAGCTTGTAATTCTGAAACCCTCCTGGCCGAAGTAATAGCCACCAAGAAGGCCGTTTTCCACGACAAGAATTTTAATGGGACCGAGGCCGCCGGCTCAAAGGGTGGACTTGTCAGGGCTTGTAAGACTAAGGTCAAGTCCCATGGGGGAACCACAGTTTATATCGGCGGCCTCAAAAGAAAGATGCCTCGCAAGAAAGTTTTGCATAATTCTGCAGATGCCAAGGACCCTAAGCCATCACCTACATGAAAATGGGAGATGGCCGCCAACTGCACCTTTACTGTAGAAGCACTTGCTCCCTGCCGAAAGATCAGTGACAGGAAGTCCAGAATAGTTGGAATAGGGACTGTACATGGGTCCAAGCCCTTGTCTTTAGCCCAGATGGAGAAACGTTTCCATTTACTATTGTAAAGTTTTCTGGTAGACGGCTTATGGGCCACGACCAGTATGGCCTTAATGGGAGATGAGATGCTGGGAGTCCTAGCCATTTTTGGAACTGGATCAACCAAGCCGTAAGCTTGAGGTTCACCAGGTTCGGGGTTCGGCAACCCGCAGGATACGAGATCAGGTCTGGTATGGGGTCCAGAATCCATGGAGGAGCCACACTGTGAGACCGCAGGTATAGGAACCAGGTCTGCCAAGGCCAGAATGGGGCTATGAGGATAACTTTGCTCCCCAACCGACAGGCTTTCTGTATGAATTTTATCATGAGCGGGAGGGGGGGATATGCATATAGGAGACCGGGAGGCCAAGCATGAACTAGAGTGTCTCTGGGACTCTCCCCTTTGGGGGGAAGTATTGCGAAGTACTCGCTGCATTTTGTGTTTAAAGGAGAAGCAAAAAGATCATAGCGAGGCCAACCCCATTTGCGGAAGATCTGCTTCACAACAGATGGATTTAGAGACCACTCGTAAGGAGTGAGAAGTACTCGACTCAGTTTGTCCGCTAATATGTTGGACCATCCCGGAATGTGTGTTGCTATCAGAAACCGGTTGGTGGATATCGCCCATTCCCAAACTCTCATGGCCTCTCGACAAAGGGGATAAGATCTGGTTCCTCCCTGTTTGTTTATATACCAGACTACTGACATATTGTCTGTCTGGATAGCAATAGTCCCTAGAGGGAGAAGGTCGTGGAGAACTCGCAATGCCAAAAGCACCGCCCTCATCTCTAGGACATTGATATGCAAAGCAGTCTCTAAGGACGTCCACGTGCCTTGGACGGATCTGCCTGAACAATGCCCCCCCCACCTGAGGCGAGATGCGTCCGGGGTCAACGTGGCTTGGGGTGGGGAATCACAAAGGGCCTTCCTTCTCTGAGTTCCCGCGCATGGAGCCACCAAAGAAGGGAGTCCTTGCAAACTCTGCTCAGTGGTATTGGCGTGTTCAATGGGTGGAGTGATAGGGACCACTGGACTTATAGGGTCCACTGTAATATTCTCATTTGCAGGCGTGCGTGAAGGGAGAGACCGATCGCTGCCGCCATAGACCCTAGTGCCCTCAGGACTAACTCCGCCGGAGGAGCAGGACTCCTAAGAAGGGTTAACATCTGACGTGACAAGCTGCTCAGCCTGTCCGAAGTTAGAGTAGCTCGAGAGATACGGGTATCCAACCTGGCCCCTATAAAATCCAGGGCCTGAACGGGGCACAGGGAGGACTTCTGCAGGTTTATTGATATGCCTAAGTTGTGGGCAAGATTCAGGGTGTAATCCCTTGCCACGCAGAGCTGATGCCTGTTGGCGGCGGTAAGGAGCCAGTCGTCTAGGTACGGGAAGACCTGAAAGCCCTGAAGTCTCAGGTGGGCTGCAACCACTGCCATGACTTTGGTGAACACCCTGGGGGCGGAGGTGAGGCCGAACGGAAGAACCCTGAACTGATAATGACTGGCTCCTAGCCGGAAGTGGAGGAACCTTCTGGATCGTCTGTCCATTAGAATATGGCGGTACGCATCCTTGAGGTCTATGGAGCACATCCAGTCGTTCTCCCACAGAAGGGGGAGAATAGATTGGAGGGTGACCATCCGGAATTTTTCCTTGGGTATGAACAGGTTCAGAGTGGAAAGGTCTAAGATGGGTCTTAGGTCCCCAGTTTTCTTTGGCACCAAAAAGAACCTGGAGTAATAACCCAATCCGGACTGATCTGGGGGGACGGGCTGGATGGCTCTTTTTCTTAGCAACTTCAAAATTTCTGAAGCCGCTGCCTCCCTCTGATCGGGTGGTACATCGGGGAGGCATCTGGTCTTGGGAGGATGGTTTAAGAAGGGGATGAAATAACCTCTGGATATGATACGGAGCACTCATCGATCTGTGGTAAGGGACTCCCAATTTGACAGGTGCTCCGTCAACCGCCCCACCCAACTGTCTCCAGAGAGGGACAGTTGGGCAAGCCCTCAGGGCTGCTGCGCGGGCCTGTCCGAGAAAGGCTCTCTAGACCCGAAGTTACGCGGCCCCCCTCTGCCTCTGGGCTGGCGTCCACCTTGTCCTCCTCTGCCTCTAGAGGACGATGGGTCCGAAGCTGGATGGGATTGCTGAGATTTACGGAACCATAGCTTCTTTTGTCCCCTCTGATTCCTGGAGAAGGATCGACCAATGTATCGCGAACAGTCTTGGGCCGAAGATCCCAAGATCCGCTCGTGAAAGGGCGGCGAAAGAAGAGGAAAGGAACTGTCACAAAGCCGGAGCAGGCGTGACGGCGTGGCGCTGGCCCTCCCGGCCTGGTTCCTAGCCTCCTCCCTCCCATGGGAGAGAAGAGAAATGGACGACATAAATAGATTTTAGAGTGGCCATTCGAGTCGAAAAAACATCCTTGTCTGCGACCGACATGGACTCTGTGGGGGCTGCAGCATATTCCTTGATCAAGTCTCGCTGTAGCCTAATGGTATGTGCCATACAGTACAGCGCCCTTATCGAAAAGGTCGCTGAAGCAAACATCCGCTTCCCAATACGGTCCAGTGCTTGAGATTCCTTATCTGGCAGGTGGACCGAAGAACTCTCCTGAGCTCTCTCTCTCTTGGTGGCAGCCGCCACCAACATGGCATCGACGGGAGATCCCTTGGCCCAAGACTGCCTATCTGTAGGGGGGCTAAGGACTTTATCAGGACGTTTAGGAATTGGCTCCACGGTGTCGGGCTCCTTCCATGCCCTGGTAGTAATTAAGTCTACCAGGGGGTCAGCCGGAGGGGACACCCAGGAGGTAGATGGGCCTGCCTCAAACGCCTCCAGGAACACGGATTCATCCACGGAAGGTTTTTGGGCAGACCACCCCCCACTAATACGCAACATTTCCATGATGTCTCCGAAGGAGACATCCTCAGGGGGTGACCTTGGGGAACCTTCCCTTTCATCTAAATCCGTGTCGGTGGTAACGGACTCAGGGGAGTCCAGGTGCCTCCTTTTACACTTACGTTTCCGAAGGACCTCCTCGGTGGGACTATCCGAAGAGGGCTCGTCCACGGGTTCTCGTTCCTCCACGGGAACTAGCTGGAGGGTTTGGGCAGGCTGTCCCGATGGTCGGATGACGGAAGATAGACCCTCATACAGTGGGGGTACGGAAGGATCTGAAGCCCGGACCGGGGACCTGGAGGACCTCGACAGTACCCTCTCCACTACCTCAAAAGCCGAAGGAGAACTACTCTCACCAGGCTCCGAAAGCAGTCTCCTCGGCTCCGAGGTAGGGATCGGGGCCGATGCGGTCGGCGCCGAGAGAGAGGTGCGCTCCGAATCCAGCGGCGCCGAAGACACACCAACTCCCCCGGATCCGATGCTCAGCCCTCAGCCCCGAGAACTTGGATCCGACAAGCTCGAGGGCATAGTCGGCGAAGAGACCAGCGCTATCAGCGCCGACAAATCCCCGGCTCCGAAAGGATCCGGATCCGACGACTCTGAGACCCAAAAACGAGTCGGAGAAGGAGTGATCGGGGCAAAAATGGGGGCTGCACTACCTCCCAGAGGGGGGGAGGCAAGAGCACCCCCATCTGCATTTGGGTCTGCATGAATCGACGCATCATCCAATCCATGTCCGCTTCGGTGAGGCTTCTGGTAGATCTAAAAGAAGTCGTCGAGGCGGGCCGGGAGGGTCACCTCAACGACCTCGAGGGAGACCGGTCCTCCTCCTCCGGCTTCGGTGAGGAGCTGGGCGAACGGAGCCGAGAGGGGGAGGATCCGGAGACCCTTGAGGGAGACCTAGTCAACTTAGATGGCGGGGCCGAGGGTTGAGTCTCGGCCCGCCTTTTATGGGATTTATGTCCCTCTTTATCCTTGTGCCTCTTCTCTTTGGTAGAAGAGGCACCAGCGTCGCTCGTGCTCGAACCCAAAGAGGGAGGTTGAGTCCCGAGTAGAGCAAGAGGCGCAGAAGGCACCGGGGCTGCCGAGGCAGCCTGAGCCTGGGAGGGAGAGGAAGAAGAAGCAGATTCCTGGGGTAGCTTACCCGCCAGGATCAGCTTATTCTTCCTATCCCTAATCACCCGGGGGTTAAAGGCCGCACAAATTTGGCAGGCCACAGATAAATGGGCCATCCCCAGGCATAAAACGCACTGAGTGTGGCCATCAGCTGGTGAAAGCTTATGGCCACACTCAGTACATTTGGAAAACATGGCTTTGGGCCCTTCAGCCATTTTAGACGTCTCACACACACACACCCAAACACTAAAGGGGGAAGGGGTGACACAGATGAAAAAACTAACTATAAAAATAACTAAATTGATAGGTTAAAACAGGGCCCTACACACACACGTACACAACTAAGTTTACAAAAACTATAGAAAGGAAGAGAGTTTTAGTAATTTCACGATCTCACCGAACCAGGAGCTCTTCAAGAGTAGCTACATCAGCCACGGCAAAAAACAATCTGAGGTAATACAGCAGCTAGCAGGGGGTTATGGGTAGGGGGAGGAGCTAGGAGCTCGGATCTTGTAGTTTGGAAAGCTGCCGGCTCGGATCCGAAGTTGGATCCGATACCCACAGGTTGTAGAGCAAATGAAGTAACTACTTCAGATCTCAGGGTTCAGTCCTGTGACCTCTCTTGTTTGGCACCTACTTCTCTGAAGTATAGGCCAACACTAAGGGACTCTGGCGAACAAAGTTCGCAGATGACTGTAAACTGGGAGCCATTATTGAATCCCCAAATGATGTGGATACTCTACAAAAGGGCATAACAGATGCTTGGTGCCAGAGCCATAGGTTCAAGCTCAATGCCAAGAAATGTATAAGTTATCCCCTTGGGGAAAAACATGCACCTGTGAATTAGCACATAGGTGGCAGTACACTAAACACCGAAAGTGTGATAAGAGACTTAGGGACACAGGTGGACAGTGGTCTCACCTTCAATAACCACATCGCCACAACAGTCAGGAAATCCTTCTATGTGGCACACCTCATCACTAAGGGCTTTTCATCCAGAAAAAAGGAGGTCATTGTCCCACTGTACTCATCCCTCATTAGACACATTATAGAATACAATGCCCCATTTGGTATATACCTCTCAAGACATCTGCAACAACTGGAAAGGCTGCAGAAATACCTCACTAAAAGAATCACAGGCCTAAAGCAGATGCCCTATGCTGACCGCCTTAAAAAACTCCAGCTATACTCTGTCGCATATCGTCTACTCCCAGGCGATCTCTGCTTAACATACAAGGCCATGTCAAACCCAGAACTGCTGGACATGCTACACTTAAAGAAATCCCACTCCCTCAGAGCCACATGTTCCAGGGATCTAAACCTTGTCATCACAATAAACAAAACATGCTGGAGGGATAGGTTCCTGACCCAGAGACTCCCCAGACTCTGGAATAGACTGCCCATACATGTCAAGCAGAGCGCCTCTTTGGCCCTCTTCAAAAGGAACCTTGATGACTGGATGGGAGAAAGCAAATTCACCCGGGGATCATGTCAGTCACCATGCTAGACAGTGATCCAGGGAAGTAAATAGTGTGGGAAGAAATAGCCAGGGAATTGTTATGGCTAGGCTTGTATAGGCCCTAGGCCTGATAGCCTAGTAACAACCTATAAACATTAAACACATGACAATTACTATTAACAGGTGAACCTTCTGCATCTGCATAGAACGGCAATGAAGGTAGTTGTGCATGGTAAGTGTCTCCCACACCTCCTTAAACATACAGCAGTATATGCTACTTCTTTTTTAGTAATGTCTTCAAATAATTTTTTACAGGGTCAGCAGGAGAAACAGCCAGTACCACTACATCAATAAATTTGGAGTATATCAGCAGCAGAATGGCTGCTGAAGATGATGATAATGATAACATAATTATATTTTTTAGGCAACTTGAGGAAAGTGGCATGCATTCCCCAAGTTTAATGGCATTATCTCACACCCTATGACATGTTAGTAACTCTGCAGGAAGTGACAGTGCCTCACAAAGTCAAGCACATGCTGACATTGCAAACACACTTGTACAGGAGGAAAATCCACACACCTCTATGCTAGTATCTCCATACCTAGACAAACACTTTCAGCACAATGGCATGCACTCAGAGGTAACAGTGCCCACAGGGACACATTTACAAAGGGGAGCCAGGTGCAATAATTTGCTAAAGCTACCACAGGAAACACGTTAAGCATTAGCTGCCCAGCAGCAAATGTGTTGTGACATTGTTAGGGCTCAGAGACCACTGCCACAGAGAGTCAACTGGAAATTGTCCGAGTCCTCCAGGGTATGTGTGAGAATTTGCAGCACTACTTGGAAATTCCACAGATTAGGGATAATGTCATGATCACAATGATAAGTAGTATAGTGACACACTAAGCATCAGTGGCCATCACCATTTGTACACTAGTTAGGACTTACCAGACTCAAGCAGGAGTCGGTCTTGGAAGGGGAAGCGGACAGGATACTGTTCAGACACATGCAGGCAGGTCACACGAAACTACAAATGCTTCTCATGAAACTGCTGTAATTAGTTGAGGGAACAAGCATAACAGATTTCATGCAGACCACGTCAGTATTTACCTATACCTAGCAGAACCTCTAAATCGAGGTCCTGATCAAGTTCCCGCAGCACTGTCATATCAGTGTCTGCAAAGTCATGACACTGGGCCAACTCAACCATCCAGCTCTCATGACAAACCCTCTTTAAAATCACTTCCAGTGTCACCTAGGCTACCTTTAGGAGATGTGTATGACACATTTGACCTTGACCTACTGTTTAAGTGCGACATTTCTGTTACTTACAATTTCATCTTCACAAACACAGGTCAATGTTTAACTCCAAAGGGAATAAGTTATTTAAAAAAGGGGGGGTGCTTAGGAAACTTTATGCATTTCATTTCTGTAATGGTACTGCTTAAAATCTCACAACTGTGGAAAGAAATCTATATGACATAACATAAGGTTGCAGTCATTAACACCAAAGCTCTATGCATTACCATTTCTTCAGCTGGCAGTTAACTACAGCTCCAAAGTAGTGATACAGAAGTTTTCATGGAAACACATTAATGAGAACATTACAGATTGCAATGAATATCCTGCCATGTAAACAAACACTCAAGCCACTTCACCCTCACTACTGCACAAATGACATTTTTTGTCTCAGAAGTCACAAATTATTGTGTATGACAAAATAAAATAATCTGATGTGCAGTACCTCAACAGACAACCTAAACATAGAAAACACTCCATAATATAAAAAATAATATGATATGTTTTCATTCAAGTGCAAGGAAGGAATTCATGTTAAATACTGAATGAATAGTTTGCACTAATACTACCAGTTGAGGACATTCTACTGAGTTGTTTTACTTAAGTATGCATGTATTGAATATATTGTGCAAAACAATTAAGTGCAATTCTCCTTTATAAGATACCTTACATCAGTAAAAAGGAGTCAGTGGGCACTTGGGCATGACTTCTACAAAGAATAATATGAGTAAGTATTCTGTAAAAAATACATCAATATTTTAAGATGACAGAGAATGTCAGATAAAGACTGACAGTAGAACATGCACTACACAGCACAGCCCACAGAATTTACTACATAGAACAGATATGTGGCCAAGCCAGTTATAGAAATAAAGTATATAAGGAAAGCTGGTGGCAGAATGTAGAAGTCGAGGAAGTCATTAAAAGAAAGGAGAAGTCCAGGAAAAAGTGGGAGATAGAAAAGACGGACCAGGCTAGGAATACTGGTTGGCTAACAATAAGGCTAAGAAAGGAGTTGCAGTAGCAAATAATAGGGCATCAGTGGCACTCTACTAGCTTCTGGAAGGTGACTCAGTAGGTGGCACAAAACAACCTGCTCACTAGTCCACAGGACATTAAAGGCAGATGGAAGACGTACTTCTAGCACCTTCTGAATGAAGAAAACCCCACAGAAGCTGTACTGCCCCAGACACAGCCTATGATGAGAGAAGAAGCCCACCACAGAAGTAAGAACAACACTAAGGAAAATGCAGTCAAGGAAAGCAGCAGGCTGAGATGAGGTCACAGCGGATATGATCAACATGTCAGTTGAGAGAGGGAAGGAATGGCTTCTGAGGGTAACCACAGCAGTGTGGAGAGAAAGGCATATCCTAGATGACTGGAGAACAAGCATAGTTGTGCCAGTACACAAGAGCAAAAGGGGACATCTACAACTGTGGGCAGTACAGAGGTATCAAACTCCTTTCCCACTGCATGAAAGTTCTGGAGAGGATGACTGATAAATGGATATGTACAGGTGTAGAAAGTAAGACGGGGACATGAGCAGTTCAGATTCAGATCAGGATGCAGCACAACCGACCCAAAGTTTGCAGTTAAGGCAGCTCATTGAGAAGAAGCTACAGATAAAAGAGTACAACTGGGCATTCCTAAACTTGGAGAAAGCATATAACAAGGTCCCAAGAAAGTTGATTTGGGCAGTTCTGCAGTGGTTCAAAGTCCAAGAAACATTGGAAGAATTACTGCAAGCTATGTACAAGGACCCAATGACTCAAGTACAAGCAGTGCTTGGTCTCACAGAGGGGGTCCCAGTGGGAGTGGGTGTGCATGAGGGTTCAAGCTCTGAGCCCACTGCAGTTCATACTGGTGAAGGACTACATTAGCAAACAGGTCACTGGGGAGAGATCAACAAAGTTGCTGCATGCAGACAATATGGCATTACAGGCGAACTTTGAGCAAGAACTTCAGCTAAGGATAGGGGAATGGAATGCAAAACTAAAGGCACATGAGATGAAACTAAGTAAAGATAAGACAGTGGTAATGGCAGCAAATTGGGGAAACCAGTACAAGCTGAGAACTGAGATAGAAGGGAAGACAGTGGAACAACTAGCATAGAGTGTCAGGTACAGTGTATGACAGAAGAATGCCAAAGAAGCTGAAAAGTAAGGAGCCCGAAACAGTGGTGCAACCAGTACTACTGTATGGTATGGAAACTTTGGCACTAAAGGCATAGCAGTTGAGGAAGCTAGAGGTGATGAAATTAAGTGCCTTAGATGGGTGGTAAGATGCACACTGTAGGACAGAAAGAAATGAGGACATAACAGCAGAAGCCAAAGCAGCTCCAATTGCAGAAAAGATCAAAGAGGACAGATTATGGTGGTTTGGACACATATGCAAGAAAGCAGAAGACAATCTGTTGAAGATGACTGGGGACAAATAGGAAGAAGGCAAGAGGAAACGAGGGCATCCAGCAAAAAGTTGGAAGGATTGTGTGAAAGAAGATCTGCGATGGTCAAGCCATGAGTGTCAAAGAAGGCAGAAGTTTGGCATTGAATTGACAGAAATGACAACGGTTAACAAGACACTCCAAGTAGAAAATGGGAAAAGGGGGGTTGATGACGACGATGATCACTGCATGCATCAATTAAATTCAGTTTTTTTTTTTTTTTTTTTATAAGAAAGGAAATACTAACCAGAATGTCATGGCCCATAGTTCTGCACTACACGCAACCTCTTTACCTGTGCAGCTGCGTGCCATGCCTCTACCTGTTGCATGGGATCCCTTACTACTGCTGCTGGCTGGTCGTCATTCCTCATAGTTGGAGTGGAGATGAGAACTGCAGTGACAGCATGGGTCACTTCACCACAGACTTGGGCATGATAATGTTGTTCAGAATGCAACATGCAGTAAACAACATGCACTCAGTGGCTGGGCTATACTGAAGGGCACCCACAGACTCATCCAGACACCTGAATACAGGTCTGGAACAGGAATGCATTATACATGTATTCTGCGGCTCCACTTGAATTTCTTACTGGTGTCCTAAGCCATGGTTCCAGTGGATATCCAGCATCACCTGAAAGACGAGACAGAGACAGAGAAAAGGAGGGGTGGAGGAGACAAAACAAAAGAAAGGTAGTTTAGTATTCAGCAATACATTTTACCAAGAATAACTACCTAAATACAGTTGGAAAAAAAAGACATTTTTCCACTTACCAACAAGATGACCACTCAAGCATCTTACCATGCAGTAAAAGGCGATAGAGTGAGCTAGTCTGCCAAACATGGGAATCATGCAATGCCAGGATGCTGGGCAGAAACACTGGTGGTGCACCCCCATGCATCCCACACTACCTGGCAATTGATGGAATGGGTAAGCCCCTCTTACTCTGGTACCACCCCCCCCCCCCCGTCGACCAGAAGGGGCCCTAACTGCAACATGGGTATAACCTATTGCACCGAGTACCTCAGGGAAACAAGCCACCCCATAAAAGGCACACCTAGCCCTGTCTCAGTCCTGAGGTGACACCAGGAAATAGATGCACTTATCCACGCATGCCAAGAGTGCATCCAGGAACTGATTCAGTATCCTAAATGCAGAAGCCTGAGAGATCCCAAACGTGTCCCCAGTCTTTCTCTGGAAGGTCCTTGTGGCAAGTATAGTGACAGCTATACATACTCTGGTGTCCCACAGGAATAGGAAAGTCCACACATTCCTCCAGTACCCCTATGGGGGTCATACATACTCACTAAGACCTGGGTCTATATTATATTTTCGACACGACAATAGCGAACGTTCAGAATATCGAACGTGTAAATGGAAATATCCGTAAGGGGATATTTCCATTTACTTCAATGTAGTGTGGTCTCAGAGTTGGTATATTTAAGTAGCCGGGGGGGCAAGTCCCCCTGCCTACACCCTTTAGTTTTTCTTTTTTGAATTATTATTTTTAGGAACATTCGATGTTTTAATAGTTCGATCAATAAAGGTCATAACAGAAAGTGACAGCAATTACACGGGCTGCAAAGCAGATAGGGTTGGCGAGACTGCTCTTTATATAATGTATCTATGGACAGCATGAAAAAGCAGGAAAATTCCACTGTGTATTGTAAATGGGCAAGAAAGTGTTTCACTAGCATACTCTGTGTTACATCAGCCATCATTTACATCTCATTAGGAGTTTATTTGCTTACGCTCATTCAGGGTCATCTTGTGTTAGCGCAACTGACGTCTGAATCTCGGCTTAGCACCACTTATTTGCAAACAGTGCGGACAGCCTTAATGCATCTGTGTAATGACTGAATACCACCCTTTATGTGCTATTCCTTTCCACCCATCTTAACTCACAAACAAACCAGAATACTTTGCTAGGTTATCAGCCTTCTTTTAAGTGCACTGCTTACAGTGCTTCTGCATCTGCAGTGTTAGTTGAGAGACATTTTTTTTCTGCTGTCTCTTTTTTATGTACACATTTGTCAGAAAAAACTTTAAAAATTCTGCTTTTTATTCACCTCTGTGTTTTTTTTTCTATTTCCACTTGTTTCTGAACTGCTTTTGACTTGGCACTGCACTTACAGACATGCAAGCATATCTACACACCTGCACATGGTGCTCAACAGTTCTGGCTATATTTTCAAAAAAACAGCTGTGAAACTTCATATTCTTAATGTAATGCATGGCTGTCTCTACTTGTTGTAGAGTGTAAACTACATCTTTGTGGCCATTATGCATCATTTATTTATCATTTGCTAATCAGGCAGATAAACCGATTCGAGGACCCTTTTCAGTTACAATCCGGAATAGAAAGGCAATACCTAAAACACACAACAGAATGCAGAACTGTTTACTCATAAATTTACATTAGCATTGTCAGTAACACAGTTGTAGATATAACACAGTATTTCTATTTTAAACACCTTTATTAAATTATCACTTAAGATAAACGCACATACATTAATAGAAAAGGAAACTATATTAACATTTTTCCATTTATACACATATATTAAATTTTCTTTCGTAAAAACAACTATATCTTAATCAAACATTATATAAATTGCTCAATTCTTGCCTTCCCCTTAGATCTCACTTTTCTGCCTGAACATTATTTTGCATGTACTGTTCCCACAAATTCCATTTATTTCTATGCAAGTTCCTCCTTCGCTTTTCTAAAGATCCTATTTTTAATTCTCATCTCTTCTGCAATATTCAATATTTCAAATACAGTTGGTTTAGTTTTTGATTTCCATTTTCTAGTGATTGCTTTTTTGGCAGCCAACAGAATTAAACATAAGGCCTTAATATGTCTAGGCAATTCAGATCATATGTCCCAGATCAAAAGCATCACTTCCTTAATTACAGACAGTTCCCCAGTATTTCTGACACAGTATTTCCATAGGGAATTTTTAAAAGCTGCCACCTCATTACACTCCCTAAATGCATGTTCCCAGTTACCTCCTTTTCACCATCACACCTGCAACATCTGCTATCTATTGTTGGTTGCAAATAATTAAAGAGGTAAAGGTAACATAGTGGGATGAGGCCAAGAAAAAGGTTGGACTGCAGGTTAGAGACTGCTTTCCCTACCAGTGATTAATAGACTATAGGTAAAAAGAAAGGGATACGGGAGTCCTTAGTGAAAGACCTGCTTTGGTAAAGTTTTAGCTGAATCTAGAACAGAAGCAGCTGTGAAAAAGGAGATAATTAGCAGGGCATATAAAATATTGCATCACAGTTATAAAAATCAATCAGATTAGAAAAATTGGGAAGACAGACTGCAAAATCAATTTACAATGAAAGAATGGGAGGACATATCTATGTCCACCAAGTGTACAGCAAAGTTCAGACGATGTAAGATTTTTGATTGGAAGTGTTTGCATACGTATTTTTACACCCCAAGCCGACTTCCAAGAGTTTTTCCTCTGGTAGATAGCAAATGCAGGCAGTATGAAAGAGAAGAAATAGGTAACTGGGAACATATTTTTTGGGAGTGTAACCAGCTGGCAGATTTGAAACATTCCCTACATAATACTCTGTCAGAAATATTTAGGGAATCAAAAGGCTGTAACTAAGGAAATAACAGTTATGTACTTACCATAACTTGGTGTCTGTGTGATCCGTACTCACCATTAATCAAGTATGGGTCTAGGATCAGACATCGAATCCAAGCCAGCAACACTTAGACAACAGCTTAGCTCAAGCTCCTCCCCTCCCATAATACTCTGCTGTCCTCTAACCCCTCAGATCGAGTTTGCCCTGGAGAAACAGACAGAGTAGACCTGCCACCAGAAAAGATCCAGAAGGTGGGATTGTGATGAATGGTGACTACAGATATCAAGTTATGGTAAGTACATAACTATTAATCTGATGTTATCAGAGTCACCATTCATCACATATGGATCAGAGACCCCAGCTACCCAACATTCTCAGGTGACCTCATGGAAGGACATGCCAAAGAACAGTAGAGCCAAAGGAAGTCCTTCCCCTTGAAACTAGGTCAATCTTGTAATGAGAAATAAAGGTATGGGGGAAGACCAAGTTGCCGCTGCACAAATGTCATCCAAGGATTGATAAGCTGAGAAGGCAGTTGATGTAGCCACTGATCTGGTAGAATGAGCCCTAACTGGTCCAGGCAAAGGAGCCCAGCTAGAGAATCTCTTCCACTTACTTCTGTAAACTCACTTGGCAGAAGATTTTTAAGACGCAAGAATAATGTCCTTCACAGGGGATGCAAGCCTGGACTTAGCATGAATCACTGGAATTGGACAAACCAAGCTGTCATATGGTGGGTCTGCAGATTTGGACGTGGAAGGAGTGACGGATGAGAAATCAGATCTGGAACTGGATCGAGCACCCAAGGAGGGTGCTTTAGATGGGGCCATAGAAGAGGGAACCACACCTGCCGAGGCCAGAAGGAGCAATGAGGATTAACTGTGCCCTGAGGTGTCTTGCTTTTTGAAGAACTCTTGGAATTAGTGGTAATGGAGGCAAGGTATAAAGAAGACCCGGAGGACAATTGTGAGTCAGAGTGTCCCTGGGGGACTCAACTTTTGGGGGGATCAAAGTAAAGCAGCTGCTGCATTTGTGGATGAGAGAGGAAGCAAAGAGATAGCAGCTTGGTTGGCCCCACCGACAGAAGATATTCTTCGCTACTAGCGGATACAGGAACCAGTCATACGGGGTTAGAATAGCCCTGCTCAGCTTGTCTGCCAACATGGTGGATGCCCCGGGATATGCGTTGCAAGGAGAAAATGCTCCAAGGACATCGCCCATTCCCAGACCCTTATGGCCTTGTGACAAAGCAGATAAGAATGTGTGCACTGCAATTGTCTCTAGAGGAAGGCAGTCCTGAAAGGCTTGCAATGTAAGGAGGACTGCTCTCTCATCTCCAGAACATTGATGTGCAGTTTGGTCTCTGACTGGGACCACGTTCCTTGGACATTCTTCGCAGGAAATGCCCCTCCACCCTAGAAGGGAAGCATTCGTGGTTACCATGGCTGCCAGAGCGGAGGGGAGAAAAGACCTGCCTGCTAGGAGGTATGGAGAGTACATCTACAACAATGTCGTCAGCTTAGTGGAGTAAGCCATATAGGAACTGACAGAAGATGAGAAAGAGCAGATCACTGAACTGCCAGGGTCCACTGCAGAACTCTTATATAATACCTGGCCAGTGGAACCAAATAAATGGGCACTGCCATGGACCCTATGGTTCTCAGAATGAGAGATACTGGAGGATGAGTTTGCTCTAGAAGAGACCGGATATGAGACCGGATAAGGCGCACACATTGGAGGGGGCTGCAATCTCCGAGATGGTGTCAAACTGAGTGCCAATGAACTCCAGATGTTGAGATGGGGTCAAAGACGGCAACATTCACTGTGATTTTGAGCTGATCAAAAAGGTGAAGAAGAAACTGTGTGGTCTCCACTAGTTGATGCTGTGTGGGATCTGTGAGGAGCCAATCGCTGAGGTAGGGAAACACCTGGAATCCCTGCAGCCTGAGATGAGCTGCCACCACTGCCATATACTTGAACACCCAGGGGGGCTGTGGTGAGTCCAAAGGGCAGGGCTCTGAACTGAAAGTGATCAGCTCCTATGAGAAAGTGGAGAAATCTCCTGGACCCCCTGTCTATTTTGATGTGATAGTACAAGTCGTGGAGATCCACAGAAAATATCCAGTCATTCTTGTGCAGAAGGGGCACAATGGACTATACAGTGACCATCCAAAATTTTGACTTCTTGACTGAGAGATTTAACTGACTGATGTCCAGAATTGGACGCAGGTCCCCTGTATTCTTGGGCACCAAAAAGAAGTGGGAGAAAGTTCCGGATCCTCTCGGTCCTGTGGGGACCTTTTAGATGGCTCTTTTTAGAATGAGGTTGGCCACCTATAGATGGACTTACTCTCTCGGACTGAGTGGCACATCAGGGAGAGTTCTGCTTCTTGGTGGGGGATCAGAAAAGGGAATATAGTAGCCCCTGGATATAATTCTTAGCACCCACCGATCGGTTTTGATGTTTGCACAGGCCAAAGGGTGCAAAGATAAATGGTCCCCGACTGTCTCCATGGGGGGACAGTTGGGCAGTGCTTCAGGAGCAGATGGGCAGTGCTTCAGGAGCGCTGAAAGGCCTTCTCAAAGAAGGGTTCCCTGTTGTGGGCCTCCACTGCCCCTAGGGTGGCATCGACCATTGAACCCTCTCCCCGTCCCCTGGCAGAGAAGTCGTCTTGAACTTCCTGAAGGGAAGATTGCGACTTATGGAACCAAATCTTCCTATTCCCCTGTTGAGTCTTGGAAAAGGGCCTGGGAGGGGGGGGTAGAGAACTTGACCCTACAGCTGACAGTTTCTTCCCCTCTTGCTCAATATGGGTTAAAATTTCCTTTACGGTTGGTCCAAAGAGGGTTGAACCATCGAAGGTAGCATTGGTGAACGACTCCTTAAAGGCCTCTGCAAACCCACATAAACGAAGCCAGGCATGACGCCTGATGGCGATGCCTGTGCCCACCACCCATGAGGTACCCTCTGCAGCGTTGGATATCAAACTCAGACGAATTAACTACAGATGTGAGAGTGGCAAACTTGGGAGAAACAGTCGTAAAGTCCTCCACTGGCATGGACTCCGGGAGGGAAGTGTTAAGCTCCTTAATCAAATCCCTCTGAAAATGGGTAAAATGTGTCAGACAATTTATCTCATTCACCCCAGAGCAGCTAAGAAAACGCTGCTTGTTTACTTCCACCATAGGAACAATAGTGCAGTCTGAGCTCATTTTCAGATAATCCATTTGTAATAACAAAAAACAAATGCTCATAACTCTTTAACCATAATAGCTAGACAAAAGATGCAAATGCAAAAGTTGTTTGAGCAGACAGTGACCTTTCCAACAGTGTAAATACTGAGAGTGTGTATCTAAGTCATTATTAAATATTTGCCAAGGAATGATGATATTCTGCATATTTTTTTACCTTTTTGGTAAAACAAATCACAATATCTTGGTGAATGTACCATGTAGACCCATACAATTTGTTTGTATGAATGTCCGCTTTAAAATACCTTAACCATTACTGTGTGATGCTTTGTTACGGAGACATTCACAGAAATATGATTAATATTATATTTATCATAATTGATAAATAAACAAAGCATAATATCTCATCACCTGTAACAGACAGAGACCACATAGTGTACAAGTTGGGTGGCTCAATGTCAGCTTCAAAATGATGCATAATTTGTGTCATCACCATGCTCTCTTGCAAAAATATGGGCATAATAATGATAAATATTGCAAATGTATAATCTTCATAATCCTACAAGAAAAAACAAACTGTGATATCAGTACATGTGTACTGCATACAGACACAGTTCTTTTACCATGTTGTAAGTAATAACACTGTGTTCAAAATGTGGTATTATTTGGGACATTGACATGCTCCCTTGCAAAGTTACTTACCAAAATATGAAATAAATCAATTTCCATAGCCTAAGTCCTAAACAAACTATCTGTACATGTGTACAGCATACAGACACAATTATTTTACCATGTTGTAACTATTAATACTGTCTTTAAAATGAGGTATTATGTAGCACGTTGATATGCTCCCTTGCAAAGTTATTTACCAAAATATGAAAAAAATTCATAATTTTCATAATCTTAGTCCTAAACAAACTGTGATAGCTGTACATGTGCACAGCATACAGACACAGTTCTTTTATCATGTTGTAAGGACAAACACAGTCTTCAAAATGAGGTGTCACTTGACACAACTGCATGCTCCCTTGCAAAGTTAACCAAAATATGAAAACAAATCATAACTTCCATAACCTGATTCCTAATAAAACTGTCATATCTGTACATGTGTATAGACCACAGGCACAGTTCTTTTACCATGTTGTAAGGACTAACACTGTCTTCAAAATGAGGTATTACCTAGCACAATTACTTGCTCCCTAGCAAAGTTATTTACCAAAATATGAAAAAATGAATAATTCCCATAACCTAAGTCCAAAACAAACTGATATTTGTACATATGTACAGCATACACACAAATCTTTTATGATGTTTTAAGGACAAACTGACTTCAAAATGAGGTATCACTTGGCACAATTACATGCAAAGTTATTTACCAAAATATGAAAAAAAAACAATTTCCATAGTCAAAGACAAACAAAATATTATATCTGTACATTTGTCCAGCATACAGACACAGTTATTTTCCATCCAGTAACTACTAATACTGCCTTCAAAATGAGGTATTACTTAGCCTGATGACATGTTCCATGATAAAGCTATTTAGCAAAATATGAAAAAATATGAAAAACTCATAATTCTCATAACCATGTTCGCAAACAAACTGTGATATCTGGACATGTGCATGGCATACAGATACAGTTCTTTTTATATCTTGGAAGTACTAATAGTGTCTTCAAAATAAGCTACTACTTAGCTTGCTGACATGTTCCCCAAAAAAGTTATTCACCAAATATGAAACAATATCATATTCTCTTTTACGTGGCACTCTCCTCAAAGATCGTAATAAATTATAATATATAATAAATTATATCCCTTGTATAATGCAGCATCATTTGTTGGAAAACTGAAAACAGGTTCATAGTTACTAGGTATCTCATCCAAAGGAAGACAAACTCAGGACTGCAGCACCCGTTACGAAGAAAAACAATGACAATCCTACATATCCAGTATGTGTCAGTACCAATAAAAGCAACATTCACAACAGCAGCAATGCAATTAGCACTGATTTGTCTAAATTCAAATATCAAAAATACCAACAAAGACCCAGCAATGGATGAATGGCAAAATTCAGTTCACTTCACCCCCCCTACACTTTACATGCAGCTACTGAAAACTATGACAAGTTTTAGCATACATGGTAGTCCAGAAATGGAACTACAAAATTTTATGAAAAAATGCAATTGACCATTTAATTACTGTATCTCATGCAATGCTGTAACAAGGGTGAGGTGTATGGGTACACCTGCCTTCCTGTGTCAACTTGTACAAGGTAAACTTACAGTAAATAAAAAGATCAGCATCATAGAAACTGATAATTAAGCAATGACCTCAATTACTTAAAAGCTTGCACACTGTCTACCAGGTAAAAGTTATCTTTTTATGGATAGCTAAACTAGAAAAAAATAGAACAGCTTACAAGCTGTCATTAAACAAAAGCAATACACATTGTGGGATGGGGGAATGCCAAATTACCCCCCCCACACACACACACACACACAAGGTTTGGAAGTGTGACATTTGGACTCCTTACTATTTTAAGTTTGTCAGTACAAAAGAATAAAGTAAAAAAAAACATATGCAATGCATTCCTTTCACCACCACCTGCACTCTGATAGTAACTACGTATGAACTCAACCTGTAGTTCATAATCTGTAACCACATTATGATAAGATAACAAAGGACTACATAACAAAAGCAGCAGCACGATAAAGCAGAGAAGGTAAATTATGCAGTACTTATGTATTATTGCAACCACATTCCAGAGTACCTAAGAACTCAACTGTTTTGGTTTCTACAGGTAATATGTGAAATCCGTGCCTAGTGTGGGGCATTTGCCCTGCCAAGTACTGTAAAAAGCAGTCATTGTAAAAACAGGTTCAGCCCTCTAGACTGCTAACAGATAACTGCACTGCCAAATCACATTACCTTTTCAAATGTCAGGATCGCAATGCAAGGAAACATAAGGCCGGCTCAGCAGTCATTTCTCCCTACACTGTGCTATTTACAACTGCTTCCTGTATGTGTAAGTTTGCCTTTTCAAAATGTCAGCAGAACATAAATGAGAAACTGCAACTCTCTGAAGATATTGGCATGCACCCCCTAAAAAAAGATCGTCGAACTGATATTAAGGATTGCACAACAGCTGCGTTATTTGTATGTTTATTTGACAAATGCATCATCCAATTTGTCTACCACTGAATTACCCGTGGGCCACTGACTGAAAAGGGTTGGCATAACTCGAGGGTTTCAGTTATCTCAGTGCCCTTCCAATCCAAGCACGATTTGTACATATTAAAGTAGTTCACTTACAATGTGCAGTGAATGGCATGTTTCCTGTAGGCATGCATTCTCTGAAGAGCAACAAGTAACTGATGAATCACCGACGCTTGAAATATGTGCCAGTTGGTCCGCAGTTTACTTTTCTGAAAAAAAAAAGGTAACGTGTCTCCGAAAATAAACGCAAAATTAAAATAGTCACACACGTACTTTTTTCATATTTCTATATTTACTATTATGGCACATCATAGATCACTAAACTTGTTGCATGAAAAACACCCAGGTGGTGGAAAGAATCTGCAGGTGCTTACCAGTCTTTCTCTGTACTTGCCTTCAGCTATGTCCTACGTAACTTTGCCTGCTGCTTGGATTCCAAACAAGTCCCTAATGGCACCACCGTACCACAAGTTCTTGTGCCGAGCGGAATTACACCAGGAACAGTACTCCTTGTAGACACTGCCTCTTTAACACTCTCTGGCGATCTGTGAGTGCACAATACAGAAGAGGGATCCAGCAGCAGGTAAAATCTCCAAATATTAGCAAAAAAAAAAAAAAGGGAAATACCAGCTACTGGACCCTCGATTTATTTTGGCAAAACAAAAGAAAATTAGGTTGGGGTGGAGGTGCTACGCAAGTGGTGGCTTGGATTGCAAGAATCTGATTGGCTGCCACCACTTGCTTCATCAACAACTTATCCAACGGATTTTCTAATCGTAACTAGATAGGGTAAATTATAATTTCAGTTACGATTTCAACGTGTTTTACATTAATATCAACTGCAAATCTGCACTACAGTTTCTCGTGCTTGTGGAAGGCACTCTGGTTAACAACTTGCAATTGATATCTTCTCATGGTGTGCTCAGAGTTAAGTGCAGAGGCACCATGAGAATGTACTTGGGGTTAATGAGTTAAGGCTTGGAGGCTGAACAAAGCCTATGCGAACACCTGCTTTCTGAGTCTGTCAATCACTCGACTCACGACTGGGAGGATGGACAGATGAACTCTGTTCCCCACCAGTTCTTTCTTGATGGCAGCAGCTACCACAATCGCATCAACTGGAACTGCCTTGGACCAAAAGGGCTTGTCAGAAGGAGGACTCAAAAACTTATCTGCTCTCTTCGGCACCAGCTCCACTGTGTCAGGTTCCTTCCATGCCCTGCTGGCAATGAGAAACTGATCAAGAGGTCAGCAGGGGGGACACTCAAGAGGTAGATGGGCCTGTTCTGAAAGCCTCCAGAAACATGGCTTCCTCTGTGGACAGGGGCTGGACAGACCAACCTTCCTTAGCCTTAAGGATCTCCAGGATGTCTCCAAAGATGACATCATTGGGCAGCGATGTTGGGGACCCATCCCCTTCATCAGTATCTGTGTCCTCCATGACAGACTCCATCAGGGAGACAAGATGTCTCCTCTTACATGTCCTCTTCCGAGGGAGGCTCTGGGGAAGACTCGGAAGAGGTGGGGACCCCAATAGGGGTAACTCCCTCCTAGAGGCTAGATCGAATAGGCTGACCAGCAGCAGGATGAGAGGGTCCACTCAAAATTTGAGGCTGGGATGTAGCCTGGCAAGCAGGGGAAGCTACTCTGTTAGCAGAGACATCTTTCCACCACCCGGAATACGGAAGGAGTGGACGAAGCCTCCTCCTCCACCACCATGGGGAACACCACAAGGGAGGAAGGAGCAGACCCACCAGGACCTCCAACCCTCTGGAGAAGGCCAGACCGGAGCTATCGACAGCCAAAATCCCAAGAGGCAGAGAGCGGTCCCAAAAAGCCTGTACCTGAACCTGCCACCGCAGACTCCGGGGCGATAACCCAGACCGGTGGCCCTGTCTGCCCTGAGGGATGGAGAGCAGAACTAACCACAGACTCTGATGGGGTAGGGACAAAGGGCGTCTCAGAAACCCCCATCGCTTCCATGCAGCTCACAGGCTTCCTTAAGTCCAAACCCTGCCAGGCTGGATGAGGAGAAAATAACAGGGAGAAGGAGAAGGCTCCCTAGTTCGATGGGCTGGGGAAGCCATAAGCCCCAACTCTATTGGAGCTTTTAAAAAGGACTGCATCATCCTGTCAATATTGGAAGGAAGAATGCTCCTGGAAGATCAGAAGGAAATACAGGACCTAGCTGGAGATTCATGCTGGTACCCTGAGGGTCTTCTCCAATGGTCCGGGAAATGGTTCCCTCACTGAAAGTTCAGCTCCCCTTCCACAGGAAGTCTAGTATCTTCTGACAGCAGTGCCTCACTATTAGCCTGGGTACTACCACTCACACCTCTGCCCCTGCAGTCACATCAGTACCTACCAGCAGCTGTGGCTCACCTTCAGGTTCACTGCTACAGGGTACCTCCCTCCATGAAATAGCCACCTCACCAGCCCTGGCTTCAGGTGTGGGGTCTGCCTGGGTCTCTCCCAGCTACCAGACCCACATGCCTATCTCTAAACCTGACTGCATGTAACTGCATGCACACAAGGTACTGCATTATCAAAATCATTCCATATCAAGACATCTGCAGGGATATCCTCAAACACACCTACTTGCTTGCTTCCTTTTCCACCCTCCCAGTCAAGGTGAACCCGAGCGAGCCAAAGCTATTTGGAATGGGATCCCTCCTAAAGCTCTGACAGGAGTGGACTTCCCAAGTAAGTACTGCTCCTCTTAAACCACTGCAGGCTTCACAATGGTTATGTCAGGAGCTGTCTCTCTCTTAGCAGTGGTCTGTTTTCCGTCCACTAAGATAGAATACAAACTCTGGTGACAGTTTGGTATCCCTGTTCTCTCCAGACAACTTACCACTGGCATACTGTTATTCCCACTTGCAGGCTCCCCCACCTTTTGTTCCCACCTTGTTTCAGCGGACGTCTGTATGCTAGATTGCTCCACTGGTTACATTTAAAACATCTAACCCTTGATCCGGCTGTGTACCTGAACTAGTGGCTTCCCCTGTTATTGGTGGACTCTGTTGTGATAGTTTAGGCTACCCACCATGGGTTCCCTTATATCCATGTGCAGCACTGGATATCCCCTTCTTGTGCAGTGATGCCCTGCTTGCTAAGTAGAGATCCCCTTTCCTCCCCAGCTCGTCTGCAGAGTTACACTCACAGTCTGCCAACTAGATTCTCATGTCCTCAGGTAAAGTGCTAAGGGCATTTTCCTTTACCATAAAGCCTGCCAGCCTTTCAAAAGTGGTGACCTGGACACCCACTCACCCACCTATGAAAGTAAGTGCTTAACTCAGTGATATAATCACATACACTTTCATGTGCCTTGCGTCTATGCACAGAAATCTTTTTTCTGTAAGCTTCAGGTGTTAACTTAAAACATTCCAATAAACACTGTAACTTTTATCATAGTTTAAGCAATCGGTATCAGACAATTTAGAAACAGCAGTAATAGGCTTTACCATGGAGTAAGGGGTCATGAACCATACCCAGAGCCCTTGGGTCAACATTATACTGTTTACATACTCTTTCAAATATATGAATAAAACTTTCAAAATTATCACCCCGTCTGCAAACTGTGGAAGAAATGTACTATCCTTTATAGCTTCTGGGGTTTGGTTATTCCCTTTCCCATTACCTCCATGACCCTGACAAAGAGTCAGCATCTCCCTCTCATGTTGATGCTGCTTCCCATTTTCTTCAGTCTCCAAACACCGCAGTCTCTCTGCCAATGCTAAATCCAAACATTTGGCCTCCAACTGAAGTCTCTAACTCCAGACGGATTTTTAAGTCCTCTGAAGAAAAGGTGAACTGTCCTGTTTTCTAAGAGCTGCACCATCCCCATCGACAGACAGGTTGTCTTCCTGGTTGCCGGTCTGGGCTACAGCTGCGACTAAGGCTGAAATTATTTTCTCTTTAGTCAGGTTGGCATGCAGCAGTCCTTTGGCTTTGCACATCATGACCAACTGGTTCTTTGTCAGTTTGCCATAATCATCTGCTGACTTCTTTGCCTGCTTTCCCTGACTAAACTAACAAAAAGTAAATAAAACTGTTGTGAAAATGAAACTCTGTACATTTACCTTGTGACTAGTGACAGCTAACTACAGGCTACAGAAGTTCAATTAACATCCACACCACTGTTCACCAATATGACACATCCCTCACCGGTGTCAGTGGTGAGGATTGAGGCTCCTTGATTACTGGCCCAGAGGAGGGACATCATAGGGTGGGGTGCTGGTTCATGTTATCAGAACAGGGCTCTGAGTCAGCTATGCTTCTGCACAAGGTCTCTCGAATAGTCATTCAAACTTTTTGGATTGTCCTTGGGTTTTGGGAGGACCGAGACTTTTTTGAATCCCCTTGCCATTTCTTCTTAAATGTCTGTTTACCTGAATTTTAAGATTGCTTAAAAAACTAAACTCCTGCTTTTTCTCCCTCGCACTCTCTCTCAGCACAAATCAACCTTTGTCATTACCTTCCTCTAATAACACAATCATTCAACCTGAACCCCACACTAAGCTCCTAGGTACCATCATTGATGATGAATTAAAATTTAACTTGCATAGCCTTCAAAGCATAAAAAAAAAAAAAAAAATTCAAAAACTTGGACTTCTGTATCGAAATAAAAAATTGCTAACTTCTAACACTAGATTTTCCCTAGCTCATGCTTTCCTTCTCTTCTCTATGCTGCCCCAATCTTAACTAACATACAATCTTCAACCCTGTCCAAACTACAACAAACTTACCACAAAATAGCTAAACTTGTCACCAACTCTCCTTACAACTCCCACTACTGCCTTACTCTCAACTCTCTCCAATAGCTGGAATTCTCCCAACAACTGCTACTATCCCAGCTTTCGCACACACTGCACTATACAAACCTTCCTCCTGCCCTTCCCTCTCCACCCTGGTCTCCGATGACACCCCTAATCGTACTCTTCACACCTCTAGCCAGCAACTCCTTGACGTTTACCAACCACACAAAAACACTGGTAAGCTATTTTACAAATTCACTATAGCACAAGTTTGGAACAAACGCCCCGTACATATTAGATTCATTCCCCATACTAAATACTTCAAAAACAAACTTAAACTTCAAAGTCTTGCTCCTGTAATGTCCCCACCTAACCTATTTTACTAATGAATTCTACCTAACCTTGTTTTCACTCCAACCTCACAGACTATTTACTATACCACCTCTTTTAGTCTCCTCCCTTTACTCACAGTCTTACTAAAAAATGCACTCTTGCCCTACTACTTCACCACATGTACATAAGGAAATATTACTTCCCCATGTCTAAATACCTCTCTCTATTTACTTAATCTGTATAATCAATTGCTCTCTCTATGAAAGGTCTATTTGCTGCTCATTCTTTCATTAAAAAAATAAAACAAATTAAAAAAAAAGTGTATTTACACTTTCCTCTAGCATTATCATTATGTAGTTGAGTTATCTTTAACTATAGTTTATGTATTGTAAATTTCTTT
This sequence comes from Protopterus annectens, assembly GCF_019279795.1. Lineage (NCBI taxonomy): Eukaryota > Metazoa > Chordata > Ceratodontiformes > Protopteridae > Protopterus > Protopterus annectens. The sequence continues at coordinate 205,785,503 of NC_056733.1, forward strand.
ATGTTGAAATGTAAATTTTATGTACCTTAAATTGTCTGTATCGGAGCTTTTCTCTGCAGGTCTCCATTGAAAATGGGCCCCTGGCCCAGTTGGACTACCCGGCTTTTAAATGCCAAATAAATAAATTATTAATTTTTTTTTTGCCAAAACTGTATGAGGAGATACAAAATCATTTGAACAACTTGGAAAAGGAGGGCTGAAAAATAAGATTTCCTGAATCAACTTGCTCCTTTCATCACACTTAATGATCACATTTGTAGTAGAGGGGCAAACACTAAATTTCTATCCAAGGGTGAATTTAAAATCTCATCATCTGGGAAATTGTAAAAATACAGATGTGCAAACATCTTCAAAACAGTACCACTGGCCATAGCCTTGGAAGAAGTATGAAGTCATGCACACACTGCCAACAATGAGTAGTGACCAGTGCAGTAGAAGAAACTTAAGTTATTTACAGCAGATTTTTCCTCACAAAAAGAAACTGCAGATAAACATTTCTCTTACTTTAACCAATTTGTCACAACAAACTAATATACAAGCCTGACAATACAAAATTCTGAAAATCAAAGTTGCAGAAGTTTGCACTTTTCTCATACCTATCAATAAGTTTACCATCCTTATTAGAAAGAGTAGGGTAGAATTGGAATTATTTGCTTAGCAGCAGTGGTATTAACTAAAGCTGCAGCTGTTGGATCAGGTTTGCGAATAGTGTAAAAAAATTTAAAAACCTAATGAACTTTACACACTGTATCTGCCTTTTTACAGGCAGCTGGCCAACTACCAGGAAAACTGTTGGCAGTAACACACATACATTCTCTAAAGCTGTCATTCAAGAAATTACTTCTTTAACAACTCACAGTATCTTCCATGGGACTGAGAAACCTCAGTGTTTTCCTACTGAAAACACTGGCAGATTTTTTGCAGTACCCTCAAAGAAAGAGGAAACCCCAACAGGGAGAATCAGAAATGGAGCTCTCCTTCGAGTCTGAATCAGAAAATCAGAGGAACAAAAAAATGAATCCATCCCTGCATCTTCCTCTTCAGATTCAGAATCTTGAATCTCTTCAGGAAAAGAGGAATCCCTCTATCTTTTACCAGAAACTACTTTACAAGAAGGATCAATAGCCTGAATTAAACCCTGAGCCAGATCCAGTAAACTACTCCTATCAAAAAAAAAAAAAAATTTGAGTAGATATATGCTTGGTTTTCAGTTTCATTTTGACAGGAAAAATGGGGACAACTGTGTTACTAATGGCAGCAGGTGCTTCCAAAGGGATGGGCACAGCATTCTGACACAACAGAGAATCCTTCCCTGTTGCCTCTTCTGGAACCAAGAGAAGTGGCTCTTCCCTTACCCACAGAGGGGATCCCAAAAAATGCAGAGGACATGGCTAACCCTCTGTCCATAGTGCTGCAGGTGCTACACCAGAGGAATCCAGGGTAAAACATGAGTGGTCTGAGGTACAACTAATGACCACAGCAGAGTCACATGCCTGCGGCTGAGGCAAATTGCTAGCCTGCTGTGATGGCAAAGGCTGTTTGCTTAACTTTTTCTTTTAGTGGCTAGAAGGACCAACTGTGGGACCAGAGTCTGTTCCATGGTTAAGCCAAAAATAGTGCCTCTTTCTCATGGAAGAGGAGCAGCAATTGCCAGTAAACACTACCAGTCCACAAAAGTTACTTTTTTTTTTTACACAAAAAACACAGTAAAAGCACTTTAAAACACTATGTCAGCCCTACAAAGGAAAAATAAACAATTTCTCCACAGACAAAAATGTGCTTGGTTACTTTGCACTACTTTTAACTGACATAAAAAGTGCGCTCTGTTTTAAAGTACTGTATGCTAGAGTATCAAGACAATCCATTAAAATAGAACTACACCTTCTCTTATAGTTTAACTCAACTCTTAGGCTTCATTTCTCCCTTCAATATAATTCCAGTATTGTGCAGGTGCTAGAAACCTGTTTGTACTTTATACAACTTTCATTTCCTTGCCTTGGAATCAAAGGAAGGGAAAAATCACCCACTTCTTTTTTTTAAGGTTAACTTCTCGCATAATTTGCATGCCTGCATGATACATACCACAGACACCGAGAAATCTATTGTGAGATACTGCTGACAATCGTATACACGTATATAGTCCTGCAGATGTCAGGAGCTTAGCAACTGCTTTAAAAAAGACAGAGGTGTGAAACTGTTTTCCACTGTCTTTACTGCAGAGAGAAAGAGTACACTGATTCACAGCCTCTTCCAAAGTAGCCATGCCTTTCATGGCAAAATGGCAAAACAGAGTAATTAGATCAGTCAATGGTTCAAAGGCAGTTGTTACCTCTTTTAACAAATTTACATAAACAGCATCACAGTACTGAAATGCTAAGCTTTAAATATTTGTTGTTCATACTACTATACATTTTACGATGACTTGTCTGTAGTTATCAAAGATGGCTGGGACATTCATAATAAAGTCAGTAAATATTTTTTCTTGTAATTTTTGTAAAGTATCAAGACAAATACCATTTTCTTGCCCTATCACCACAACAGGACAAAACTACCTAAATCAGGACTTCTCTGCAGGAAGTGAGATAGGTGGCAATCCTATGAACTAGGTTTACTGACACTTTTATAAGGTATTTTATTGCCTTCTTGTGACGTTCTTCCACATGAGGATCCATATTTGGTGCACAGATATTTGGGAAGAGACATCTACCACTGACTTTGAGTCAGTGCTTACAAAAGTGGAGTACATGAACATTTCTAGTCAATAAAGAATATTTAACAATTGGCAGCAACCATGATATAAAGCTGAATTTACTTTAGCTTACGGGTGCTATGTGCCCTTTCATTAAAACATTAGGAATAGGAAATCTGAAGTACTTTAACTAGCTATCTGTATAAATAAATGAGTAAGTGAAAATCTTTCCACTGCTGGCATTGGGAAACAAAACTGTTCTCAAATCCTTTCCTTTCCAATAGCATCTGCCGCTTAGGCATGAATCTGCAAGGATCCCACAGGCCAGTGATAGTTTTGATACCGGAAGGAAAAGTGCGTGTGTGTGGGAGGGAGGGTTCACTTGATCAATTCATCTCGAACTACAAAAAGATACTTTGAAAAACAAAACTGAAATGTAGCTACTTTTTGGTGGCAGCTGTGAAAAACTGAAAGGCTGCCAGCCCAGCTAGATATAATTTTGTAGATAATTCTATGTCATTGTAAATATTAATATAATCCCCAAGCTTGGTTTACAAATGTAAATAGAACTACATGTTATGATTAAACTATATGTTGTACTGAGCTTCAAAAAATGTAACCACAGTGCACCCTGCTGGAAGAAAGCTGATAAGTGATGCATTTTATGACTGATCTCAAAAATCCAAGACAGGATGTCTGGACCAGCAAATTCTTTCTATTTTTTGAGACAGAGTTAACTGCTAGATTTTACATGTATAATGTCTTTTATTGCTGTGGCTTCCTGGCCAGGTGCAAGCTTACTAAGAAATGTAAAGTTTGAGTTTCTGGTAACCTAGGAACCAGAGAAGTGTCAAGAATGATGTAATGTGAAATGATTCAGCAGTGCTGTGTTATCAATTTAAGACTTTCTCAGAGAGAGAGAATTAACCATTTTGGATTTTATCTGAACCTGAACACATCTACTCACCAGCACTCTGCCTTTGCTGTGTATTTAAGTAGGATCTTAAACTTTAGTATTTCTCTTAGGGATATATAGAAATAGTAAGATTAGTCGAGTTGTTTTCTATATTTATGTCAGACTATCCTACAATATTATTTTAAAAGTTTCCTGTGATCTCTGAACCCTGTAATGTCATTGTGTTGAAGTAGTAAGTATTGTCTTGTATTTTTATTATTTATTAACTATTTTTAAACCTTTCAGCTGTGGCTGCTTTGTGTAGAGATAATTTAAGCTCTTAGAGTGCATTGCATGTATTTGGTGATACAGTACCAGCCACTTCTAAATAGCCTTCAAGTCTCAAGTAATAATACTGCACAGTAAAACTGGTCAGCCATTGGGAAGGGCCTTATAGTAGCTGATATTAGTGGTTGGTGGCAGTCAGTACTACCTTATAGTCTGGGCAGAAAGGGGGCACAGCTGGAGAACCTGTGCCAGCCTTCCCCAGAAGTGTCTGCACGTTTGTATCTAAATCAAATCTTAAAGTGTGTGTGTGTGTCAGTTACTTGGGCATGGGCATGGACATGAAGCACTGGTTGGAAAGAGAGGGTGTTGGAGGTTTTAGCTTGACCACTAGAGTGAGATCTGGACCCTATAGCTGTGCCAGTGGGGAGTCTTATTGGGGATCTGGACAGAAAGGGAGAAACCAACCCCAGACTGACTGTGATCACTGTGTGCTCTTAAGGGAAATTGTACTTTACTGTGTGTGTACTTGTTATCCTCCCAATGTGCACGCCCATCACTAGTGTTAGTGGTAAGGATTGAGGCTCCTTGATTACTGGGCCAGTGCACGGGCATCACAGCAGCTGTAGAACTTCTTACTATATTGTAAAACAAGCCCTGAGACACAAAAATGAGAGCCATTCAAGAAATAAAAGAAGCAGTCCTAGTCCTGTTACAGAACATATACACAATGACTTACACAAGTCCCATTATATGTCAATGACACTGGAATACATCACTACTTCCCTATGTTTAGAATGACTCGTATAATGCATAGATTATTGGAAAGAGAAAGACTTGAAGCAAACCTTGATCATGTTAACATGTCAAGCCCCAATGGCAGCCATTTTGCAGAAAACATAAAAATTCTATAAGAAACAGAGCAATTTTGAGGTGTTAAATAGTTCAGAAAACAAGGATACAGTGAAAAATAGATTTTTTTTCTCTAAGGTGGAGTTTTCCTATAAAACAGAATACTCCTAGCTTTGAAATAACTCTTCTGAACAGGAAAGTAATTAAACATCCACAAAACGAAGAAAATGCAGAGAAAAAATAGGCGGATCCTGAGCGAAAGACCAGCACTAGTAGAGTTTTAGTAGAATCTAGAACAGAAGCTGCTGTTAAAAAGGGATAATTAGTAAGGCATATAAAGTATTGCATGATACCTATATAAATCAATCAGAGGTGGTTAAAAAAGACTGGAAAGAGAGACTAGTTAAGCTATTCACAAAGAAATAATGGAGGGGGAGATATGCATGACTCCCAAATATGCAACAAAGTGTAGAAGATTTAGGATCTTTGCTTGGAGGAGCTTGCATAGGTATTTTTATACCCCAAGTAGACTCCAAAGAATTTTTCCTCTGGTAGATTGCAAATGTTGGAGGTGTGATGGAGAAGAAAGAGCTAATTGGAAAAATTTTTTTGGGAGTGTAAACAGTTGGTAGACTACTCTATCAGAAATACTGAGTAAGCACATTGGTATAGCTAAGGAAGTTAATTTTTTTTAGCTATGATACAGAACCGGAATTGCCTAGACATAGCAAGGCCTTCATCAACATCAACCCCCTTCTTCCCATTTTCTACATGGGGTTGGGGTGTCATGTCTCAGATTTAAGCCACACTCCTGCCTTCTTCGAAACTCATGCCTGACTGTTGCAGATTTTGTCTCATACAATCCATCCACCTCTTTGCTGGATGCCCTCTTTTCTTCTTACCTTCTTCCTGTCTGTCCCATATCATCTTCACCAGCTTTTTTTTCTGCTTTTCTGCACGTGTCCAAACCACCATAATTTGTTCTCTTTGATCTTTTCTGCAACTGAGGCTACTTTAGCTTCTGCTATTTTGTCATTTCTTCATCTGTCCCCACAGTGTGCATCCTACCCACCCGTCTCAGGCACTTAATTTCCATCACCTCTAGCTTCCTCAACTGCTCTACCTTTAGTGCTCAGGTTTTTACCACTGCTTTGTACACCTTACTTTTCAGCTTCTTTGGCATTCTTCTGCCAAACACTATAACTGACACTCTACACCAGTTGGCTGCAGCCGATCTGATTTTAGCTTTGACCTCTTCATTCAGACTTCCCTTCTCCTCAACCACCTCTCCCAGATACTTAAAGCTGCTAACCTGTTCCACTGTATTCCCTTCTATCTCAGTTCTCAGCTTCTTTTGATTTCCCCAACTTGCTTCCATTACCACTGTCTTATCTGTACTTACTTTCATCCCATGTGCCTACAGTTTTGCATTCCATTCCCCTATCCTTTGTTGAAGTTCTTGCTCAGTGTGCGCCTGTAATGCCACATCATCTGCATACAAAAACTTTGTTGATCTCTCCCCTACAACTTGTTTGCTAATGTAGTCCATTAGAAGTATGAACAGCAGTGGGCTCAGAGCTGAAACCTGATGTACATCCACTTCCACTGGGAACCCCTCTGTGAGACTGAACACTGTTCATACTTGAGTCACTGGGTCCTTGTACATAGCTTGCACTAATTTTACCAATGTTTCTGGGACTTCGAACCACCACAGTACTGCCCAAATCAGCTTTTTTGGGACCTTGTCATATGCTTTCTCCAAATCTAGGAAAGTCCATTTGGACACTTTCCTCAACTCTAGCTTCTTTTCAGCTATCTGCCTCACTGCAACCATTGAGTCAATTATGTTGGCTCATGATCTAAATCCAAACTGCTCATCTCCCATCTTACTTTCTACGTGTCCATTTATCAATCAACCTCTCCAGAACTTTCATGCAATGTGATAGGAGTTTGATGCCTCTGTACTGCCCACAGTTGCGGATGTTCCCTTTGTTCTTGTACACTGGCACAAGTATGCTTATTCTCCAGTCATCTGGGATAAGTCTTTCTCTCCACACTACTATGAGTACTCTCAGGATCCATTTCTCCCCTATCTCACCCAGCATCTTTATCATATCTGATGTGACCTCATCTGATACTGTTGGTTTCCCTGACTTCATTTTCCTTTGTGCTATTCTTACTTCTTCTAGGGTGGACTCCTCCTCTTCTCTCATCATAGCCTGTGTCCAAGGGCGCCCGCAGGCAGGTGCAAGGGGGTGCACTTGCACCCCCCTGGAAATAGATGTCCGTGAGATTATCTGTTCATTAAAAAAAAATTTACATCCAGTCCCGTCTGTTTTTATCTTCTGCATCTGTTCCAGTGACAGCAGTCCTCCAAGGATGGCACTTTTGGGAATGTGACATTTACTTTAGTTTAAATTAAAAAAAAAATGTTTAATGGTCATTCTTCTTTAAGAATGGTCCCATAGCATCACCGTTCTTCCGGTCCGTTTGCACAGACGCGTTATTCTTCCTGTCCTCCCGCGCAATTTTAAGTATAGTACAGCGGTTTTCTTGCCGAGTGTTCAGTTCATTCACAGGAATTGTGTGTGTGAATTTAAATCATTTTCTTCTTCACCCATTCCCAAGTAAGTCCACAAGTGTTCAATTCGTTTACAGAAGTGTATGGTATAGTATGATACGGTGCATAGCCTAAATACGTTATTACAATGCAAAATTTACACTGAAATCACTTCATTCGAAGCCTTTAATTGGATAGCTAGTAATATGGCCAATATATTCTGGTCTGGATGTGTTACCATGTTTATTTGCTCAGTTGTACCATTTTATTTTCATTTATAAGTCTGCAGTTGAAACGTTTGCTAGGCAAATTGTTGCCACTTACAAATTAGTATGTGCAAGTAAGCAGTACTGTTTAATGTTGTTGAGATTGCCTAAAACTGCACTACAGTAGTTGTTTAGTTGGTGTGTATCACTATGTGCTTAAAGTTACTTTTACAAAGCAGAATGAAAGCGGGCAGTAAGGCCAGGCTGAGTATAGACTGGCGAGCCGTCGCCATTTCAATAGGAATCTCATTGGGTAACAATTATTAGAATATGGCTTGTATATTTTATGTCAAGGATGTGAGGAAAATGTGTAGCTTGTATATTGAGGTATAGGTTTAACTTTTTTGATCTTTGTCATACCAAATACGTGTATTGTAGAAATGTGTAATGCATTACGTCATTTTCTTATTGCATTTTTTGCAAGGGAACACAGCCAGCTGTTTGTTCCATAGATTTGTTCTTGCTTCCACCTCTGTTTAACCACAGTTGCAGAAACCAACTCATCCCTAAAGGAGCTTGCTCTGTTGTTTGTAAGAGAACCCTTTGCCTGAGACATATGTGAGAACTTATTTTTGTTAACATTTATTACTTTAATTTTTTTGCCAGCCTCTAAAGTCCATCTTAAGCTTTAATCAACTTGTTTTGAAGTTTTCATTGACCACCATAAATGCTTTTACTGGTGGTGTGATAGGATGTGGCCTTTCTGCATTTCTGTAGTCAACAGAATAAATGCAGGACGACTGCATGTTTTATTAGCAAAACTTGTATAATTGGAATTTCTGAATATTTGCCTTTATGTTTTCATTTTGCATGAAATGTTCTTAAGAAATTGCTTTGTGCATTAGAAATTGAGTTTGCAAATGTGGTAAAAGTAAGCTGGGAATTATTGATCTGTGGTGTATATCTTAATAAATTCTGTTGTGAAAAATTAGTAGCAATAACATTAAAACAGAAACATATATTTTTTATTCTGTAAAGGCATTGCTAGGTTGTAGTAACATTAATGGCTGTTATGTCACTTCTATGGGAAGTTGAGAGTCATTGCTAGGTTGTAGTAACATTAATGGCTGTTATGTCATTTCTAATGGAAGTTGAGAGTCATTGTGTGTGTTTTCAGTTTTTGGGGGGGGGGGGGTCACCTTAAAATTGCATTGTTAACATGCTGCATAAGAACAAAAAAACTAAATTGTTTAGCAGCATCATTAACACATTTTCATATACATTTTATACATGTGCCAGACTACGGAATTATGGTGAAGTTTACAAATTGGATGCAGTAACGTTCTGGAATTCAAATAGTTTTTAACAGCTTGAATGCATCTATTTTAATAATTACTAAAAAAACGTCCAATGACCAACAGTTGGGTGTGATGTTTATGTATAATCTACTATATATGTGTGATTATTGACTAATGTCATTTGCATTCTGGCTATATTCAGTTACAGCAAAAATGTCATGTCTCGCTATGACTTATTTAAATTCAGTGTCCTTTTGCTTTTGGCATGGTGTGCCATGCTAACCTTATGAAGTTGTTATGCCAGTAGCCAGTATACTGGCTTTAACCGTTCACATTGCCTTTTGACTGACTGGCTGCTTATATGTCTGTGCTTGATTGTTGTTAGTTTTTAGCAAATCTGCATACTAAGGAGGAGATGGATGCATACCTCATTAGTTAATGATCTTTGTGATGGTAGACATGTTGAAGGCATGCTACACTTTAATTTCTCTGCCATGCTATCCCATAGCTACATACATCAGTATTGCTGTTGACTTAGTGGTGCCATTTGCAGCAGCCATACTTGAAATTCTTGGTAGAGTTGATAATTTTTCTCTCAGATTATTCTCCATGCTTAAAATGTCTTCAAAATATTCAGATTTCATGCCTTTATTCATTTGGTGTTTACTAAACAAAGCAGAAATGCAAGCAAACTCCACCCCCCCCAACAGAACCCAAATGACACAGCCCACAAACTCAGTGTGCCACTCAGCCACTGCCCACAAGGCTTAACGTATCCAACACTCTAGTCATAGGTGACTCTGTAGTCAGGCACACTGATGTTTCACTCACCAGGCTAAACAAGGAGAAAGTTACTGTCAGCTGCCTGTCAGGTGCCATGATCTGCCACATAATGCACGCACTCATGTCACTCCACAACAAGTACAAATATGACACTGTCCTTGTCCATGTTGGTGTGAATGACCTGAGACGTATCTCCCTGGACTACATGAAAAGAGACGTGGAGGAGCTCTCGATCTTGTAGCCCAGGCAGGTATGACCCTAGCCCTGAGTAGCATCCTGCCATCACCCAGAATTATACCACAGTACAAGGACAAAATGATTGACTTCAACAATTGGCTAAGCTTCTGGTGTCATTCTAAGGATCCAGTATTTGTCTGCCTGGGGCGTCGTGACTGACAGGCCACAAAGCTTTGCCAGGGATGTCCTGCACCTGTCAGCCTTGGGATTCGGATACTGGCTAAGGTTCTTGCTACCCTATAGTGCCTTTTTAGGCAAGGTTCAAATGACAAATTCACCACCATAACGGGTACAAGCAAGCAAAATCTGAGGGTAATGCTACTCGATGCTAGAAGTCTAAACCTCAAAATGCACTCACTCGAAGCACTCCTTAAAATGGAGAACACCGACATCTGTGCAGTGACAGAGCCCTGGTTCAAAGCTCCAGAGCACCCCTGAATTACCAGGCTATAATTCATTCATGGTAAATAGGAAGAAATTACCAAGTAATGGGATACTAGAATGGCTGGGGGAGCTGTGTATGGGAAAGGAAACTTCATGTTATATAACAGTCTGAACATTTTTATAATGGCTTCCATAGTATAATCTATCAAATCACACCCTCTAAAACCACCCGTTTCTGTGAGCAGTAAGGCAGCATGACAGTTTTTTTTTTTTTTAACCTAAGCATTTCTTTATTTCATTTTGTTGACTGGCTGGATATCATTATGCCTAAGGCATTTTCACAGGGGATAATCAAGGTGCATTTAAAAACAGTGGACAAATTGCATTCACTGTTCTACAGAGAATAAGAAGGAAAAAGATAGTGCTGTATATTCTGGAATTCTGATGAGTGCTGCAATGCATTTTAATTTTGATGATAATGAATTCAGTACTGGACTTGCTTGGCTCGCGTATCACTTGGTTGTCTGCTTTCCCTCCCCTTATTTTGAGAGTTATTTTCATACATTTTCTTTGTAACATACAACAATATGTAAGAGAATACATATTAAAAAGTGTATTTTTGATGGGATGTAACCTCATTCGAACAATTTTGAAAGCATTTTGTAGATGGAACTTTTCTGGGCTTAGGGGGTTTCATTCTTCCTGTTAAATTAATATTCATATTTCTTTAATATTTAAAGTTAATAACTAGAAAAGACTGTGCAAGGCACCATAGGCAATTTATGCTTCAAGGGCAGTAGGCCTTGAATTTGTAGATCATCATCATCTTTCGGCTGTTACCGTTAGGGTCGCCACAGCGGATCATCTCTTTCCATTTCTTCCTGTCCTCTGCATCTTGCTCTGTCACACCAACCACCTACATGTCCTCTCTCCCCATCCACAAACCTCATTTTAGGCCATCCTCTTTTCCTCTTACCTGGCTCCATCCTTAGCATCTTTTCCCAATATACCCAGCATCCCTCCTCAGCACATGTCCAAACCAAGCAATCTCGCCTCTCTTGCTTTGTCTGCAAACTGTCCAACCTGAGCTGACCCTCTAATATCTGATTCCTAATCCTGTCCATCCTAGTCACACGAGAGCAAATCTTAACATCTTTAACTCTGCCACATCCAGCTCGTGACTCCTGCCTTTTTGTCAATGCCACTGTCTCCAGCCCATATAACATAGCTGGTCTCACTACCCTCTTGTAGACCTTCCCTTTTACTCTTACTGGTATCGGTCTGTCACAAATCACTCCTGATACTCTTCTCCACCCATTCCAGCCTGCCTGTACTCTCTTCTTCACCTCTCTTCCACACTCACCATTACTCTGAACTCTGTTGATCCCAAGTACTTAAACTCGTCCACCTTTACCAACTCTACTCCCTGCATCCTCACCATTCCTCTACTCTCCCTCTCATTTACACACACATATTCTGTCTTAGCCCTGCTAACCTTCATTCCTCTCCTCTCTAAAGCACATCTTCACCTCTCCAATGTCTCCTCAACCTGGTCCCTACTCACACTACATATCACAATGTCATCGGCAAACATCATAGTCCATGGGGCCTCCTGTCTGATCTCATCTGTCAACCTGTCTAACACCACTGCAAATAAGAAAGGGCTCAGAGCTGATCCTTGATGCAATCCCACCTCCACCTTAAATGGATCTGTCATGCCCACTGCAGTCCTCACCACTGTCACACTACCCTCATACATATCCATTACCACTCTTACATACTTCTCTGCCACTCCCGACTTCCTCATACAATGCCACAACTCCTCTCTAGGCACCCTATCATATGCATTCTCCAAGTCCACAAAGACACAATGCAACTACTCCTGACCTTCTCTGTATTTCTCCAACAACACTCTCAGAGCAAACACTGCATCTGTAGTGCTCTTTCCTGGCATGAAACCATACTGATCACTAATAATCACCTCCCTTCTTAACCTAGCTTCTACTACTCTTTCCCATAACTTCAAGCTGTGACTGACCAGTTTTATCCCTCTGTAGTTACTGCTGCTCTGCACATCACCCTTATTCCTAAAGATAGGTACAAAAACACCGTTTCTCCACTCATCAGGCATCCTCTGACTTTCCAAAATTTCATTAAACAATCTAGTTAAAAATTCCACTGCCATTTCTCCTAAGCACCTCCATGCTTCCACTGGTATGTCATCTGGTCCAACAGCCTTTCCATTCTTCATCCTCTTCATAGCTGTCCTTACTTCCTCCTTGCTAATCTGTTTCACTTCCTGATTCACTATCCCCACATAATCCAACTCTCTCTCTCTCTCTCTCTCTCTCATTCTCTTTGTTTATCAGCCTCTCAAAGTACTCTTTCCATCTACTCAACACACTCTCCTCTCTTGTGAGTATGTTTCCCTCACTATCCTTTATCACCCTTACCTGCTGCACATCTTTCCCAGCTCTGTCCCACTGTCTAGCCAATCAGTACAGGTCCTTTTCTCTCTCTTTAGTGTCCAATCTCATACAACTCTCCATCGCCTTAACCTTAGCCTTCGCCACCTCTCTCTTTGCCATGCGCCTCATCTCCTTATACTCATGTCTACTTTCTTCATCTCTTTGACAATCCCAATTCTTCTTTGCCAGCCTCTTCCTCCATATACTCAACTGGACTTCTTCATTCCACCACCAGGTCTCCTTGAAAACACTGAAATATAAAGTTGTTTTCTAGCAACAACCTCTTCAGTAGTTTCAGATATCTTTAATATGTAATTATTCAGATTACTTTTACTTCTGCAAAGATTGTGCATACAGACTGATATTGGTAGATTGTAATGACAGAAGTTCGAGTGGCTTTATGGTTGAAGTGTTCTGAACTGGGCAGTTTGCCATTATTAGACCATATGTTTTGTTTCATTGCTTATTAGAAAAGTGTTCAAAACTAAATGTATAGCATACTCTAACAAGTGGTGCTATTATACAAGGGATAAAATTCAATTATATATTATAATTGATACAGTCAGAAACATGAATCAAAGAACATTTGCATGGACCAAAAATGTGTGCAAGGGCCTATGATTTGAAAACAGCCCAAAGGTAAACTTAACCTGCCACTGGCCAGATGCATTTTCTTTGAATGTGGGTTTCAGTGTTTCAGTGAATGTGGGTTTCAAAGGTAGAAGTTTTAATGCAAAGTCTCTTTTCATTGTAAGACACTTGCTTTGTTTAGTTAATGTCCGTCAGTGCTTGTGCTATAAAATTTGAAATAAAAGTAGTAAATTAAATCCAAATATCTGTAATCATTGTAGAAGTAAAGCATAAAACAGTATGCACACAGAGATTTGAACAGTGTCTATGACAAATGGGGAGAAATAGCCAAGTAATGGTTTACTGGAATGACTGCGTGAGTGGAGGGGTGGGGCTGTGTGGGCGGGGCAGCAGAGGGGTGGGGCTGCATGGGCGGGGCTTGGGTTTGCACCCCCCTGCAAAAAATCCTGCGGGCTCCCTTGCCTGTGTCTTGGACAGTACAGCTTCTGTGGGGTTCTCTTCATTTACAAGCTGCTGGAAGTACTCCTCCTATCTGCCTTTGATATCCTGTGGACTGGTGAGTAGCGTGTTGCTGGCATCCCTTATGAAGGGTGTCTGACTACCATCTTTATCTTCTTGTCTTTACCTTGCAACTTGATATAGTTTCTTTGTGCCACCTACTGAGTAACTTTCCAGAAGCCCATATAATGCCTCCACTGTCCTATTCTTTGCTACTACAACTCCTTTTTTAACTTCTTTATTCCTTTCTAGCCTGGTCTGTCTTTTCTATCTCCCACTTTTTCCTGCACACCTTCTTTCTTTTGATGACTTCCTGGACTTTTGCACTCCACCACCAGCTTTCTTTATATACCTTATTTCCACACCTGGTTCGGCCATATATTTGTTCTGTAGTTCTCACATATGCTGTTTTGAGGCGCTGCCATTCTTTTTCAACTCCACCTATTTCCTCTTCTTCCTGGGGTGCTAGAGCCATGAGTAATTCTCCCCAGTCAACTTCCATATCTTCAGCCTGGTCTCTGTTGACCTTAGACCCTTCTCTGACCACTGCTTGCAGCCTATTGTGGCAACCAGTGGTTTATGCTGTGGGTCGACTGCTTCACTGGGAATGACTTTGCAATCACTGATTCTACCTCAGTGCCCTTTCCTTACTAGGAGGAAGTCTACCCGAGTTGCATGTTGACCACTCTTGTATGTGATCTTATGACTATCTCTTTCTGAACCATGTGTTGGCTACTATGAATCCATTTGTCATACAGAAGCCTGGAATGGCTTCTACTTCTTTATTCTTGTTACCCCACTCATGTGGACCCAGGCAGTCCCTCATATCCTGTTCTGTCTGTCCTGATATGTGCATTTAAGTCACCCATTATCAACACCAGTAATGTAGTCCTGCTTTATCTAGTAGGTTCTGCAACTGCTGTATGAATGTACTCTTTTCCTCACTATCTCAACCCTGCTGTGGGGCATAGGCTGAGATTATGGCTACTGCCCTATCATTACACTAGAGTCTGATTGCTATTAGTCTGTCTTTAATTCTAATGGCATTCCTTACTGCCTTCTGAAGCCTCTCTCCCAACACAATTCCAACACCATTTCTAGCCCGTCCTCCTCCTGAGTAGTACACTCTGGATCCCAAGCCAAGTGGCTTTGCTGCACTAACTTTCCATCTTGTCTCTTGGATACATAGGATGTCCAGCCTTCTCCATGTCATCCACTTCCAACCTCCATCCTGTCACTGAACCTACACTCAGTATAGCAATTCTTAGTTCATGTTTGGCAAGTTGATTGGTTTCACATCCAGCTTTCCCTCAACAGAGCTATCCAAGATAACCCAGGCTAGGCAACTGGACAGTAACTTATTGAATGAGGGCTTCTGGGCTTTATGGTGGGCACACACAACCCTCCCACCATTAGCATAGGTTGAAGTAGGTCAGGTCTTCAATCCACTTATCACCGGTAACTACTTATACCCATTTGACGACATTAGTCAACATGACCGAATCACCTAGACATAAGCAAGGTCTTGTTCAGCCTAATTACGATGGTTGCCAAAAAAGCAATTACTAGAAAACGGAAATCAAAGCCTAAACCAACTTTACTACAAGTAATGAATATAGTAACAGAGACAAAACAACTGGAAATGGGATCTTTAGAAAAGGGTAAGAGCAGATTACATAGAATAAATGTGTACTGTGGAAACAATATATGCACAATAATGTTTTGGAGGAAGAATAAGGTTTAACAGAAGACAGGATTTAAATGAGCTATGTAATGTTTGATAATGCCTGGCTAGATTACAAGTGATGTATAATGTTTGCAACTAAAAATATGTCAGTATCGTTTGTGTTCATTTTTTCATTTATGTAAATGTATGTTTGCCTATGTCATTAGTGACAATTTAATAAAGATGTTTCTTGATATAAAAAAAAAAAAAACAAAATGAAGAAAATGGAATTTTTCCCCCAAAGGGAACTTATCTGCCCAGGAAATGAAAGCATAAGCTGACCACTGATCCTTGAAAGCCTCAGAGGAGTGTACTCTTCACTGGCAGTAAAGCTCGAGGGCTTCACACCCAAATTTGTCTTTTAGTCAACTAAACTCGAGCTGCCTGACTGGGCGTGTGGAAGGCCCTGAAACTTTATAAGCTGAGCAACTGCTATATCCTTGGCAGGGTATAATCCAATACAGCCAAGGCCACTACAGCAGTGATCAGTACAATGAACATCAGCAGTGTCAGTGGCTCAGCAGGTAGCAAATTCACCTGTGGTGTTGGAATATCACAAGACTGTGGGCTCTATTCCCACAACAGGTGCTTGGACTTATTTTCTCAGTGCTAGCACTGCAATGCAGCATAAATGGGGTGATGCATTCCTGAGTTTGCCATCCTTTGGTTGAGATATTAAACCAAGGTCCCACCTGCCTAAGTTGGCAAAAGAGCAAAGGAATTTTCGTAGTCAGTACAAATATCACATTGGGTATCCCCTGAAGACAGGACACACACCTAGTAGGACTAACACAGACAAGAAAGAAATACAGCCACTACGTCAAAATGATTTAAGCAGTAAGTGGGCCACGTCAGATATTAGTTCATGTGATGCAGTCTTTACTGCGCTTCAGATTTTACCCTATATGCATACCTCAAACCCCATCCCAAGGTGATAAGACAATGATATAACATGGAGAAGACTGCACCACAGATCTTATAATGCATAACATGTCTTATAAATATTATGCAATGCATCCAAGGTTTTTATGTATGTAGTAGATGAGTGCACAGAGAATACCCTGAAATTGACAAAAACAAACAAAAATAATGTTGTTACAGCAAGATTCTTGCATATGAACCTTGTTTTACCAATTCTTGCACTGCCACATACACAGACGGCAGCCACCACAGAACTGCATTAGAAACTTTCTGACAGCTATAAAACCTGTTAGACACTGTGCTGCCATACAAACTCACAATAAGCAAGTGTGGCAACATAAAGTTTTGTAGCAGCTGTTTAAAACTGTAGGTTAATTAGAGGCGCACTTCTCATCTGGCTGCCGTGTGTGGCAGTGCTAGGTATGCTGCAGCTTTTTGAAGCTGTTAGGCATTTCATAACCCTGCACTTTTACACTAACTGGTTGTGCAGTTAAAACACTAATGCAAAGAATTATGATCAGATCTCCTTTGTAACTTCAGTTTATGTATTTGAGAAATAGGTTACAAGAAATTTGCTCTCATAGGTTTCATAGGTAGGTACTAGGCCCGAAGGCATTTATAAGCCTAGCCAGAATGTGATGGCTTTTTCTGCCCCCTTAGATTAGTTCCCTGCGCCTCTGTCCAGCAGAGCCACTGAAGTGATCCCCGGGGTAAACTTTCTGTTTCCCATCCACTCGTTAAGGTTTCTCTTGAAGAGTGTTAGTGAGGAACTCTGCCTAATGTAGATTGGAATCTTGTTCCAAAGCATGGGAAGTCTCTGGGACAGGAATCCATCCCACCAGCATGCCCTACTTATTGTTGTGGTGAGGTTTAGATCCCTAAAGCGTGTGGCTTGAGGGGATAAGGTTTTCTTTAGCTGGAGCATGTCCATCTATTCTGGGTTAGACATGGCCTTGTATGTCAGGAAGAGATCACCTCTGAGTAGGCGGTATGCAACAGAGTACAGCTGGAGTTTCTTCAGTCGAGCTGCATAGGGCATCTGCTTGAGGCCAGTGATCTTCTTGGTGAGGTGAGAGGGGGGTAAAGTTTGCGCTGAACCTGTCTGCCAGGATGTTGGCAATATCAGTTGGTTCAGTGTATTTTGTGCCATTCTGCACTAACTCCGAGCAGATCTGAGCATTGCCACTTAGATTTTTGACATAGCTAAAGAATGCCTTGTGGTTATCTTTGGAGTCCTTGGTAATTTTTCTTTCAAAGCTCGCCTTGGATGATTTTATGAGGGATCGTAGTTTCTTGCGGATACTGATCAGGGATGTCTTCCCTTCTTGGGATTTTACTTTTTTCTGTACTAGTTTCCTCCTTCTGTTGTATAGCTTGTTTATGGCAGGAGTCCACCAGACTGGTTTCCTTTTCTTGGAGGAGTGAGTCTTGGTTTTGCTTGGGATAGCACAATCCATGCATTCTTGTAGGTGCCAACAGAATGCATTAGTAAAGGATTTTGCAGCTTGGACAGCGTTATCCTTTAGCATGGGGGCTTTGAAACTTTCCACCTCGATCTTAAGTAACGTGAAGTTTGCTTTTGAAAAGTTTTTCACGATGGTTTCCTTGTAAGGGGGTGGGGGCAGAATGTGGATATCCAAAGTGATTTGTTTATGGTCAGATCTAACCAGCGAGGGGTTGCCCTCTGGTGTGTTACACCGGTCGCCCATGTTGGTGATGACCAGGTCCACTATGTTGTCACCTCTGGTGGGAGTGTTGACCAGTTGATCTAGGGTGTTTGAGTTTATAAATTCTAGGAAATGTTGGGCAAGGGAGTTAGTACTTGAGTAGTTCTCCCAGTTAATGTTTGGGTAATTGAAATCACCCAATATTAGGGTGTTTGGTAGGACCTTTATGTTTCCCAGTGTTTCCAGAAATGCGGAGTGGGGATCCTGGGACATGGTGGGTGATCTGTAGCAAGCTACAATTTGAATTGCAGTTTTGCCTGCTGTTAGTTGCACGTGGATGATCTCTGAAGCATTGTGCTGTGCCACTAACCTGGAGGTGTGGGTATCCTTGATGAATATGGATATGCCCCCACCTTTTGTATTTCTGTCCGGGTTCTGTGGCCGAAATGTATGGTATGAGTTGTAGCCTGGTAGTGCTGGGGTGCTCTCTGAAGCCTTAAACCAGGTTTCTCTTACTGCACATATATCGATTTTCTCCATACTGAGGAGTGCCTCGAGTATGTGCATTTTGAGGTTTAGACTTCTGGCATTGAGTAGCATTACCCTCAGTTTTTTGTTACTTGTGCTATTTACGGCGGTGGGTTTGTCTTTTGAGCCTTGCCTAAAAAAAGGCACTATGGGAGTGGCAAGAGCCTTGCCCAGTATTCAAAAGCCTAAGGGTGACAGGTGCAAGCAGTCTATAGCGAAGCAGCGTGGCTTGTCGAGCATGTCATCCCAGGCAGACAGACACTGGATCCCCTTTGAATGACACCAGAAACTTAGCCAATTGTTGAAATTGATAATTTTTTCTTTATACCGTGGTATCTGGATTTCACGGAATCTGTTTCTCAGACAGACAACCAACTGGTTATGACTGACAACCAAAATCACAACCCTTTATGTAGAGCATTCCAGGTCTTCTGCCCACTTAATAAACATACAGTACACCACTGGTCTTGTATTCCTATATGCTTTGCATTTAGAGTGAAATACATCTCCCCTATCTCAGAATGGTCTAAAATGTTATCCCACCTAATACATCCAGGGCTCAGAGCACATTCTAGGTCTTATCCCACATAACATACATAAGGCTTAAAGAACATCTCAGATGTTATCCCCACATAACATTATCTAGTTGCTAGACTCTGTCCTAGGCGTTATCTCAAAAAATATAGCCAGAGCTCAGAGCAGAACCCAGGTCTAATCCATATAATATATTCAGAGTTCTGTGTGCCACTGCACAAGTTATCCTACATGACCTTATGCAAGTTTAGACAGTGATCTACACATTATCCCACATAACATACACAGGGGCCTAGAGAAAATCCCTGGTGTTATATCCTACAAAACATATGCAGGTGCAGGGCTCAGTATTTGCTCCATGACTTATCTCTCACAACACAACCAAGGCTCAGTATGTGACTTGCATGTTATCCCGCCCAAGTGCTACCACACAATATATGTGCCTTCCTCATGTATGACCAGGTGTTATCACACAACATATCCAGTGCCAAGGTGGCACCATAAAATACATTTAGCATTCACAGCATGTCCATATGTTATGACACACAACACGCAATGCCCGGGTGTTTTTATTGTACAAAAGATATGCAGTACTCACAGTGAGCCCAGGCGTTATCACACACAATTTGCAGGGCCCAGTGTGTGCCCAGATGCTATCTCATATAATATACTCAGTAATCAGGGTGTCGAGATATTATCACACATAACATGCACAATCTGCCCAGGTGTTATCACACAACACATACACTACACTAAGTTTGCCCAGGTGTTATCATACTTAACATACGCAGTGCCCAGATGTTATCTCAAATAACATATGCCGTAATCAGTGTCCAGATGTCATCAGATATAACATGCACATCCTAGTGTCGCACACTTAACACATGCAGTACTAACAGTGTGCCCAGACGATATCACATATAACATGCGTTTCCCAGTGTGTACCCAGACACTATTGCACATAATATATACAGTATTCACTGTGTGCCTAGATTCTGCAGGTAACATGTGGTGTCCAGGTGAGTTCCAGGTGTCAGCACACATAGCACATGCAGTATACACAGCGTGCACAGATGATTTCCCACATACCCTGCTGCATCCAATGTGTGCCAAGGGATTACTCTCACCTAACACCTAACATTTGCATGGTTCAGAATAGACTGGAGGTGCTATTTCACATAACATACATTTGGGTGAAAATGTGCAGCAGGTGCTATCAAAAACAACAAAGGTCATGGTCAGATTAAGGCCTAGGTGTTACCCATACAACATAAGCAGTGCTCAGTGTGTGTCCCAGGTACTATCCTACGTAACAGTGACAATATAAAAATGTGCCTAACTGTAATACACTCCAGGTGTCATCCCACATAACATATGCTGTTGTCAGACTATGGCTGGGGTGTTATCCTATGTAACATACACAATGCCTAGTATTTGCACCAAGTGTCATTCCACACAACACATATACAGGGCTCAGACTCTGTGCTGGGACTTATCCCACTGAACATAAGCAGCACTCAGAAGAAAGACACTTCAGTGCCCTAATCAATTTTAAACTCTTTTACATGCACCTCAATCACTACTGAGTGGCAGTAAGTTATATATTTAAAAAAATTCACCTTATCTGAAACCCATTTTATTCTGCCTACATCTAGCAAATAAGTAATATTTAGAGCATGTCTATTGATTTCTGCTGATTCCACAGAAGTACAAAGGAAAATGACCAAGCCCATTGAAATTTCACTGTTAATGCTAGCTCAAGTGACAAAGGCAGACACCTCATGATTATCATGCATTTTGTCAGTCTGCTAATCAGGTACAGTGTGGATTTGTGTTCTGGTTTCTAAAGTAGTGATTTTGTTCTACTAAAAGGCAGAGGAAAAAACAGCATCAAAAGAATTTCTTACATACTACTGATTGATAAACTAGACTCAAGGAAGAAAAGTGGCAGATCTCCAAAAGTTAAAGTAAACTGTTAAGTTACTGGCAAGTAGTACACCCCCTCCCCCCTGCCAGATAGACGCTAAAACATCTGCCACATTCAATTATTTTTTGACCTTTTCATGGGACCAGAGGAGAAACCCATGGTGGGAGCTAATTTAAATGGAAATATACATTTCTCTGCTTCATCAAAATAGCAGCTATCAGCGACTCATCAAAGTAATTAGTTTCTTCAGTTCATGAGCAGCTAGCTGTCAGGGTGTTCCCAGACCCCCTCCTCCCACCTGCTGGACAGCACTGATATGGAAGGAGAAGACTGACAGGCGAACACATCGAGTCAACACTAGGATTAGGAGGCTGTCAATACGGCAGTCCTCTTGTTCAGATGCGAGTTACTGCATGATAATTATTGGCAAGGACAGTGAAATGGCAGGAGCTGGTTAATCAAACAGAAGGAACAACTCCAGTTTTCAAGGCTACTAGTACTGCTGCACTACGGCCTTTGTCCATACAATCATTTCCATCAGTATCTTTTTTTTTCCCCCCTAAAGCTCACTATCTTTGTGTCTTGTGGTACTTCCTCCAGCTAAAACACATTCCTATTTAGAGCTTTCATAATTACATAATGACCACTAAAGTGCTCCCCTAGTTTACTTTTACAGTTCAGTTCAGAAAATACACTTGCAATAAAAAATACGGGGAAAACAGAATTCAGACATTAACAAAATACTATTTTCTCTGAAATAAACAAGGATCCCTGGAAGATGACAATCAGAAAAACATACAGTTATATTTTATAGCACTATCACACAAGTACTTAGTGCTGACCTTAGGAAGCATGTCTGCCTTAGTGAGAGTTAAATGCAATTAATTTGGGAAGACAGGCAGAGCCAGATAATGATCAAATTGGGCCTCCCACATACACACAGCAGGCCTCCCTGCAGTATCTCCTCCACCCTGCAGCCATTCCAATGTCCCATTACTTGGCTATTTCTCCCCAGTTACCATAAATACTGTTCAAATCTATCAGTGTGTATACTATTTTCTGACATGCAGGTAGGTGCATGCGTGCATGAATGGGTGTGCATCCTTTGAAACTTGGGCATCAGGCTGGCAACTCGGCACCGTAAAATCCACTGCCAATCATTAGCGGACCGGAGTTCCGCTGTGGCGACCCTTAACAGGGAAAAGCCAAAAGACTTTTTATTTCTACACTGATTACAGATATTTGGATTTAATTTAAAACTTTTATTTCACATTTTATAGCATTAACATTGATAGACATTTGCTAAACAAAACAATACAGTCTAATGAAAACAGACTTGGCATTAACAGTAAACTTCTCTGCCTTTGAAACTCACATTCATTGAAATGGCATTAATCCCAAATTCAAAATAAACGCATCTGGCCAGTTGCAGATTAAGTTTACCTTTGGGCTGTTTTCAAACCACAGGCTCCTTGCACACATTTTTAGGACTATGCATGCATACATGCATGTATTCTGATCGTATTAAATTATATTCCTTACAGAACACAGCACCACTTGTTAGGATGCATTTTAAATTTGTAGTTTTGAATTTTTCCAGTAAGCAATGAAACAAAATGTATGAATCAATAATGACAAAACTGCCCATTTTAGAACATTTCAACCATAAAACACCACTGAAACTTCTGTCACTGCAATTCACCAATGTCAGTCAGTAATGCACAATCTCTGCAGAAGTGTCACGTGAATAATTTCATATTAAAAAGATATGTATCTAATGAAGAGGTTGGTGCTTGCAAACAACTTTACATTTCAGTGTTTCATCTACAAATTCAGTGCCCCCTGCCCTTGAAGAGTAAAGTGCCTAGGTTACATAAAAAAAATGGGTAAGCTGGTAATACTGCAGTAGGGAATGGATGGCAAACTGACAACACATTCACAGCTACTAGGCATCTCATCCAAAGCAGGGCAAACTCAGAACTGCAGCACCTTCATCCCCTCATAAATTACAACACAGCATCAGCAATCCATCTACACTGTGTGGGACTAGAACCCACAGCCTTCGGCATCAAAAGCAAGTATGCCACCTGTTGTGCTACTAACACAGCTTTCAAACTGAATGACACAGTGATGACCATTTGCTAAACAAAACAGTTGCACACTGAAAACAGCATGAGCAACAGTAAACTTCTCTTCCCTTGATGCTCACAATTCCTTGCAAATGCAATAAAGCTGACAATTTCTTGAAAATGCACAGAGGTAGCTGGTGTAATCATAATGCTCAACTGTCCAGATTTCTGCCTCATATTTTTTGCTGCCCCTCTTAAAATCTGTATATTTTATGGCAAACTACAGAGGACTGAAGTCACTAAATGATGACATTCATTTCAGTTTCAGACTCCATACCCTTCATAAAGTGCAAGCTAACACAAAACCTGTTATTCTAACATTCTAAGTTTATAAGCGCAATATTTAGAATCTGTCCCTATTTTTGGGTGTTTGTCCCCCCCATTATTTAAGGATTTGTCCAGGTTTCTTGCGTTGGGAAGCTGAGAGGTATGGATGGTGTAGAGGATTCAGGCTCTTATCTCCTGTAGTCAAGGTACAGGGTTTGAGCTTGGTTAAATTAAGTAACCTGCCATTCTTATCTAGGGAATTTTACACAAACACACACAGACACCGACACACACACACGTACAAGTACCTGAAATGTTATGCTGCAGATCTCCAATGCACAGCAGCAGATGTGCCAACTTACTGAAATATTTGTACCACTCCATTTTGTGCACGGAATTATGAATAGTGGATGTGCATGTGTTGCTAGAATTGATGCATGCACACAGGGATGTAAGGGTGTTCTTAAAGAAGTTAGTAGTTATTTTTTTACTTGTGACAGACACCCTAGCCTCTGAGGGCCCCCTCCCAGCCAGTGGACCCTAGGCGACTACCTTGGTTGCCTAGTGGTGGGTCCAGCTGTTAACAGGCACTACACAAGGTAAATTCCAAACTCTGAGTAAAATAAAATTTAAAAGTAGCGTAAGAGACAATTTTTTTTGTATGCTGGAAGGGAAAGGCATGCAGTTTGCCTAGAACACATCTTTTCAATGACACAGTGCTGCATCATCTGAAGTCAAGGAAGATGAATTTATATTCAAAAGGTTGCAGTTACCCAAAAAGTGCATCTAGTAGACAGATATCCCTAGAAGCTGTACAGTCTAAGAGTTAAAGCACTGCTCTCTATGAACAAATTCCAGTGTCTCTAGGCCATATTATACAAACCCCAAAAAAGTGAGTTACTCCACTGCACGACTAGCCTATAAATGCTGTCACTTGTTCTTGGCAACTTGCCATCTCACCCAATTTATACAACAGACATCAGTCACTGCCAAATAAAACGATAATGCAAGATAATGAATATACCGTTGAAGATCCCCTAGCTCCCAAAACTGGGGAATGAAACAGGCATAAAATGAAGACATAAGCATCCATCATTAACTGCCATGAGGGAAGAAATTCAAAGTTTACCTCTTTAGCTGCCAGCTTTGTAGTGTACAATAAAGCCGTTACTACAAGACAAGTAATCTGGGCTCAATCAGCAGCACAAGCTCTGGAGGAGCTGGCAGAGGAGAGAATGATGATGAGACTGTCTGCCACTCTCAGGGGCCTGGGGGCATACACAGTGCAACAGAATACTTGGTGGAGATAGGAGACTGCGTGGAAGTGTGGTTCAAGGAGGGGCCATTAAAAGCTGTGCCACTCATGAAAACAGATGACACCTCTCAAACTCTCACAGCAGCCCAATGCATGCCAGTCCTTTAGATATCTACAGGGATGACTGTGGGAATTTAAGACCCTAGAGGAAAGAAGCAGTCATACGTTCTCACTCCTCAAGGACTGACTGGGTCAATGAAACAGCCAGAGAGAGTGGGAGGACTTCATGATCACAGGGGGCCAGGAGTAAAAAAAAAAAAAAAAAGTGTTCCAGCTCAGAAGTTAGTAGTTTAAAAAATGCGTTGCATGGTTTTGTGTGCCGGGCAGCACTGGTTAGCTAGGGTGAAATTATTCCCGGCTCCACTAAGTCTCCTCTTCAATTTTTCACTTGAAACTACTCTAACTCTCAACCTAAGCACTCAAAAAGCATCCTACAGTCCAGCACTTGCTCAGTCCTAATAGCAAGCACTAATATACCCCGACACTTGACTGCCCAGCAGGGCAAGGCTCTTTATCCACTCCTCACCAACCAAGCGACTAAGCAGCTCACCCTACTATTCAGGCATGACCAAAGGGCAACTTCAGGTGTACTCTCCAGTCCAGCTGGTGAATCTGGGTATCCTGAGGCAATGTTACAACTGCCTCATGTACACAGACAGTCCTCTCCTCCTACCACAAAACACTAACATATGTGAGAGATGCAATTATACAGCCAAACTGGAGGCTAAGGTATCTCCACCCAAGACTGGAACAGACAGTCATGAGGAGAAGGTTAACACTTGCACCACACCTCCAGCCTCACACAGACCTACTAAACCAGCAATGGCAAAAAATACACATAAATACACAAGATCATACTCGGAGGCTCTAAATAAAAACCTGCAAAAGCATCAGAGAGCTCCAAAGCAGACACCCACAAAACCTGCACTTCCCGTCACAAACCAGACAACACATAAAACACAAAATCAATGTGCCGCACAATCACAGCCCTTAAGGCGAAATAACATACCTAACACACTAGTAATAGGTGACTCAATAGTCAGGCACACTGACGCCCACTCACTAGGCTGGACAAGCCGAAGGTTACTGTTAGCTGCCTGTCGGGAGCCAGAATCCGCCGCATGACACAAGCACTCAGGTCACTCCAGAACAAGTACAAAGATGACTCTGTCATTGTTCATGTTGGTGTGAATGACCTGAGCCATACCTCCCTGGACTACATGAAAAGAGACATGGAAGAGCTCTCTGATCATGTAGCCCAGGACGGGTATGACCCTGACCATGAGTAGCATCCTGCCCTCACCAAGAATGATACCTCAGTATAAAGAAAAAATGATCAATTTCAACAATTGGCTAAGCTTCTGGTGTCATTCAAGGGGGATCCAGTGTCTGTCAGACTGGGATGACATGCTCGACAAGCCGCATTGCTTCGCAAGAGACGGCTTGCACCTGTCACCCCTTGGCATTCGAATACTGGCCAAGGCTCTTGCTGCCCCCATAGTGCCTTTTTTAGGCAAGGCTCAAAATTCAAACCCACCTCCGTAAACAGCACAAGTAAAAAATTGAGGGTTATGCTACTCAACGCCAGGAGTTTAAATCTCAAAATGCATGCGCTCGAAGCACTCCTAAGTAAGAAGAACGCTGACATCTGTGCAGTAACTGAAACCTGGTTCAAAGCTCCAGAGAGCAACTCCAGCACTACTGGGCTACAACTCATACCACACATTTCGGCCACAAAACATGGACCGAAACATAAAAGGAGGGGGTGTATCCATATTCATCAAGGATACCCACACCTCCAGTTTAGTGGCGCAACATGATACCTCTAAGATCATCCATGTGCAACTAACATCGGGCAAATCTGCAATGCAAATTGTGGCCTGCTACAGATCACCCTCCATGACCCAGGACCACCATTCCGTCTTTCTGGAAACACTGGAAAACATGAAGGTCCTACCGAACACCCTGATCTTGGGAGATTTCAATTACCCTACCATTAACTGGGAAAACTACTTGAGTATAAACTCCCAGGCTCAGCGCTTCCTGGAATTTATCAACTCTAATGCCCTGGATCAGCTGGTAAAGTCCCCTACCAGTGTCCACAACATATTGGACCTGGTCATCACCAACATGGGCGACAGGTGCTCCGTACCGGAGGTCAACCCGTCACTGGTTAGATCAGACCATAAACCAATCACCCTGGATGTCCACACCCCACCACCACCCCCAACCAAGGAAACCACAGTGAAAAACTTTTCTAAAGCAAACTTCACCTTACTTAAGGCAGAGGTGGTAAGTTTCACAGCCGCCACGCTAAAGTATAACACTGCCCAAGATGCAGAATCCTTTACAATTGCACTCTATGAGCACCTACAAGGATGCATGGATCGTGCCATCCCTAGCAAAACCAAGACTCACTCCCCTAAGAGAAGGGAACCAGTCTGGTGGACCCCTGCCATAAACAGGTTATACAACAAAAGGAGGAAACTAGTTCAGAAAAAAAGAAAATCCCAAGAAGGAAAGACATTCCTGATCAGTATCAGTACGAAACTAAGGTCCCTCATAAAATCATCCAAGGCTAACTTCGAAAGAAAAATAGCCAAGGATTCGAAAGATAACCACAAAGCCTTCTTTAGCTATGTCAAGAATCTAAGTGGCAACTCACAGATATGCTCTGAGATAGTGCAAAATAGCACAAAATATACTGAACCTACTAATATTGCCAACATACTGGCAGATAGATTCAGTGCAAACTTCACCTCCCTCTTACCTTCAAAAGGGCCCACAATAATACCGGAAAAGTGCACTGTCCCGGAAATCACAGAAGCACAGGTGAAAACAGCCTTTTCAAAAGCCAAAAACACAGCATCAATGGGGCCAGATGGTGTCCCAGGCTGCGTCTTGCACGAACTACAGAACGAACTAACCCCCCACCTAAACATGCTGTTCAACCTCAGCCTCTCCACAGGCTACGTGCCCACAGAATGGTGCACAGCAATGGTTATTCCACTCCACAAAGGAGAGGCCATAACTGACCCTGGTAACTATTGCCCCATAAGCCTGACTAGCCTGGTCTGCAAGGCTATGGAGCTCATCATCATGGAACTCATTAACAAAGACATTGGGAACCTCCAAACACTTGACCCGACCCAGTTCGGCTTTGTTAAGGGCAGATCATGCCTACTAAACCTGGTTGACTTCTTCGAGACAGTTACCAAGGCCATAGATGAGGGAAAGGTGGTTCACACAGCCTACCTTGATCTCGCCAAGGCGTTCGACACCATTCCTCACTGGGGTATTATTGATAGACTCACCAGCCTGAACATAAACCCCTACATCACAAGATGGGTTGCCAAATGGCTTACAGACAGAACTCACACGGTAAGAATAGTGGGCTCCAGGTCTGACTCTAAATCAGTCACAAGTGGTGTCCCGCAAGGCTCAGTTCTGGGACCCCTACTGTTCAGCATATATTTCTCAGAAGTACAGGCAAACATAGGAGGACTATGGCTAACCAAGTTCACCGATGACTGCAAACTGGGAGCCATAATTGACTCTCCGGCTGACACGGACATCCTCCAAAAAGGCCTTACTGAGACAGACACCTGGTGTCAAAGTCATGGCCTCAAGCTAAATGCCAAAAAATGCATAGTCATCTCGTTTGGGAAAATCAAAACACCCATGAATTACCACATAGGCGGCAGCCCCCTTAATACAGGAGAGGTAATAAGAGATCTGGGGACCCAGGTAGATAGTAATCTCTCCTTTGACAATCATATTGCCAAAGTAGTTAGGAAATCCTTCTCTGTGTCCCATCTAATTACTAAGGGGTTCGCATCTAGAAATAAAGAGGTTATAGTGCCCCTCTACTCATCACTCATCAGACCCATCAGAGTACAATGCCTCATTTGGGATGTACCTCACAAGACACTTCCAACAGCTTGAAAGACCACAAAAGCACCTGAACAAGAGGATTACTGGTCTCAAACATATGTCCCATGCAGCCTGACTGAAAAAACATTGGTTGTACTCAGTGGCATATCGCTTACTCAGAGGTGATCTCGGCCTGACTTACAAAGCCATGTCCAACTCAGAATTGATGGACATGCTCCACCCAAAGAAATCCAAGTCACTGCGAGCCACGCGCTCTAGTGAGCTAAACCTCACCACAATAATAAACAGAACATGCTGGAGGGACAGATTCCTGTCACAGAGACTCCCTATGCTTCAGAACAAAATTCCTAACTACATTAGGCAGAGCCCCTCACTAACACTCTTCAAGAGAAGCCTTGACAAGTGGATGGGTAACAGAAAGTACACCCCTGGGATCACTTCATTGGCTCTGCTTGACAGAGGCTCAGTTAATTAATCAATGGGGCAGCGAAAGCCGACACACTCTGGCTAGGCTTATAAATGCCCTCGGGCAGATAGCCTAGTACCTAACTATGAACCTATATGTTCAGCTATTTATTAAAATATGTTGTTTTACTTGGAAAAAAAATTCATTCTGTTTAACATAAGGCCTTCAAATGCAAAAGGTACTCCCCTGGAGTAGAGTTTTAAGGCTGCGCAAATTAGAGGTTTCAAGATTATTATTGATGGTAATAATACAGTTCAATTGAATAAAAATCATTACAGCCTGTAGTGGTATTCTTCCCTTTTATTTTGTACATTAAATTGACAGACTTACACAAACAACGCATTTATGTAGTAACAATCTGCAGTCACAACAGTCAGTTATAAACTTGATCCAAGGATAAATAAAATCTACTTTGCCTGCTTGGTGCAGCTAGTGCCCACCCCCACCAGCATCCACTCCTCTACTGTTTTTAACAATTGCACACATCTCTTGGTCATGCTGTACTACCTTCTAAAATTAAAGTTGTGTACTTATCATAAGAATAGATCTTCATGATTCACGTCAGCCCACTTCAATCTCCACACTGAATAGCCACAAGCAGCAGTTGCTTAGTGGCTTCAAGATTCTTTGAGGCCCCAAAACTCCTCCCCTAGCCCCCATAATGCTGCATTCTTCTTCTTCTCTCCAGACAGAATTTGCCTTAAATATACATAGGGCCCACTCACTAGGCCTTACGGCCATTCCTCCAGCTGTCTGTGCAAAAGAAAGGGGGAAGGTGGGTGGGTTGTTGAAGTGGACAGATGTGGATCATGAAGGTTTACCACTGTGGTAAATGCATAACTTTTACATTTTATATGATCCAGTCCATCCATTTCAACCTCAGGGCAGAGTCTCCTCCTGCAACTTCATCGATGACATCAAGACATAACAGCACACAGTATGGTGGCCCCTGAAGCAAACTTGGACCTTGAGATTTGATCCACATTAAAGCACCTTGCAAAAGTGTGTGTGGTGAAGCCCATTTCACAATCACACAGATATCATCAACTGGAGAACCTTTGAAAAAATACCGGGATGTAGATACAGCTCTAGCATAGTGTGTTTTAGGTTTACCTGCTTAAAGTCTTCTCATATTCTGTATCATAAAACACAATACAATCTAACAGCCATTTGGACAGGGTGACTTTTGAAACTTTTCTACCTAATCCATTTTTTTGAAGAACAAAAAAGAGTCTTTTTTACCCCCTTTGTTCTGTCTAGATAAAATGAAATGTAGTTGATAGACATCTAGACAAAGCAATAAATACTCTAATCTCTTGGAATACTGAGGAAAAAATGGGGAGGTTGATTTTCTGATTAAGACTGAGATTGAGATTCACTGCTACCCTTAGGCATAAAAATCTGCATTTGTTGTAAAGACCCCTTATCATTGTGAAACATAGTATAAACTGAGTTTGAAGACAATGTCTGAACTGTGCAAGTCCTCCTAGCAGATGCCACTATCACTAAAGTAGTCTCTTCCATGACAAAAATTTACTATCTTCCATAGCTGCTGGTTCAAGTGAGTAAACTAAATTTTTCCAGCAGGAAGTTTAAATTCCATGGTGCAGTAGGCTCCCTGAGGGAGTCCGGAGCAGAAAGGCTTCCCTAAAAAAATGCCTTGCATACCTCCAAGGAAACAAAGGAAGAGTTCATGCCTTGACATAAATGAAAAATCTCTAAGGGGATCCTTACCCTAGAGAGCTGGATCCTTTATTCATGTTAGCTAAAAACTTTAAAACTGCTGGAGCCACAGCTGAGTAAGGGTCTAAAGCATGATCCACTACCCACAGAGAAACTGTAACTCGCTATCCCTGTGTGTCTTCTTTGTAAAGGTTTTCTGTAACACTGCAAGGATCAAGACCATGCTTGGAGGGAAAGTACAGTTGTTTATGTTGCACTTACCATAACAGTATGGTAGATGAAATCACTGTGGCAGTTGTCTTTAGTTATGTGTCACACCCTGTCAAGGATATAACAGTCGGCCAGTCTTCAAATGTCTTTAGCTACCCTCCGTACATGCTCCCTGGCTGCTGTAGCATCAGCAGCAAAGGAAGAAAATAGCAGCATGGTCGCCAAGATCCTTCAGGACTTTCTTGCCTCCAGAAGAAGAGAGGCTACAGTCCTAAGAAATAGAAAAGTTAGAAATGCAGAACTTTAGCTAAAAAACATAACTACTCATGAAGAAAAAAAGGGTGATGGGGGAGGGGGCAGCTACTGCAGCAGTGATTTCAAAACATCTATCAATATGGTAAGTGCAACTTACACAACTGTATTACGTTTATCACAAATCAGTGCTTCAGTAGCCTTTAGCTATATGGGTAGATTACCATAGCATATCCAACCTGTGAGAAAAAAGGATTAGGATCCAGGAGCCCCTGGACTATGGTCCTACCAAAGCCTGTTCTGGACCTAGAAAAGGAATCAAGTTTGTATTGACTTGCAAATGCATGCAAAGAGGACCATGTAGATGCCTCTAGAATGCATCTAGAGTCCACCCCTTTCCAGTATGCCACTGAAGTTTTGTGTGCCTTTAACCTGCCTGGAAGTGGTTTACCATGGTGGGAATAACAAATAAGAGCAAAGGACAACCATCTGGAAATGGTCTGTTTTGACATGGGTGCCCTTTCTTTGTCCCATCACAGAATAGCTGTTCAGCTTTCCGAAAGGACTTGATTTTGTCAAGGCAATACCTGAATCGCCTGTGCACATCCAGAGTATGAAGAATATTTTCTCCCTGTTTTGTTTTGTTCAGGAAAGAAAACAGGAAGACTGATAGCTTGGGTAAAGTTAATTCACACTACTTTTGACATGAATGATTGATTTGTTCTTAAAAGTAACCCACTCTCTATGGAAACCCAAACAGGGTTCACCTGCCATAAGAACTTGCAACTCAAATATGCGTCTTGCAGATGCTGGAGCAATAAGCAACACAGTTGCCCACGTCATGAACCATAAATCACCCTGATGAGCAGGTTCAAAGGTACAGAGTGAGAACTTTACCAGCACAAAGTTAAGATACCAAAGACTGAGGAGAAAGGAG
This sequence comes from Protopterus annectens, assembly GCF_019279795.1. NCBI lineage: Eukaryota > Metazoa > Chordata > Ceratodontiformes > Protopteridae > Protopterus > Protopterus annectens. Next base: position 205,817,705 of record NC_056733.1, read on the forward strand.
AGGATACATGAACAAACATGCTAAAATGACTGACAGATGAACCTTTATAGAGGAATAGGAAAATTGTTAGGAGATTCTTTCATATACTAAAGTACCAGTGGTATTAGTATGCCACCAAACAGTACATTTTTAACATTTAGCAACATAAGACTTCTTAATAGCAGGCTTTGCCGTCTCCAATAATACCTGCTGTATATGTCCTCAGAAACAAGATGCCTAAAAGATATTTGAACAGAATCATCCAAGCAGTCATTTGAAGTTATTTGAGATTGAGATGCATTAAACTCTTCCTGTCTTGTTTGAGTATAGCCAATCTGTGAGGAAGCTTGTGGTAACTGCCCTTGGCCAATTCCATAAGAAGGGTGGGCTACTGTTGCCAAGACAAAAAGGAAGTAATTACAATAATATTTGGAGAGTCCATCTGAACCTTCAGAATGAATCTAGATGTCAGTGGAAAGGGTGGAATGCAAACAGGAACATTCCCATCCACAGAAATGAAAAGGCATGTTTTCCAGGCATGCCTGCAAGGAGTCCTGGATAAGAATTTGCTTAGTTGCCTGTTTTGAAAGGAGGGGGACAGATCTATCTGAGGTGTTCCCCACTACTGGATCAAATCCTGAAAGACTGTCTTACTCAACTTTCATTCATGAGGGATCTGTCCTAGTCCTGCTCTGACAGAAAGATTTGCTCAGAGAAAGAACATGCTGAATTGTAATCTCTCATGCTACTACAGCCAGCATGCACAGAAAGTAAGACTGTTGCCTCCCTGTTTAAGTCCCGCATCATTGTGGCATTGTCTGTAATCACCTGCAAAAGCCCTGAAGACCACAGATGATGAAGAGATTCTATAACATGGATCACTCTTGCACATCTCTTTTACATTTATGTAATTTGTCATGTCTGGTTTGTTCCAAGGACCCTGCTCTTTTACCCCACTCATATAGCTCCCAATGAAAAATCCAATGCATCTGTTATTATAGATTGAGTAGGGGTAAGAAAAGAAAATGGCAGACCTGGATTAAGAGAAATCTGATCTCTCCACCAAAAAACCTCGCTTCACAATATCCACTTCTTCTTCTTTCGGCTTTTTCCCGGTTAGGGGTCGCCACAGCAGATCACCTGTCCGCTCATGATTGGCAGTGGAGTTTTACGGTGTCAGGTTGCCAGCCTGGCACCCAACCTTCCACAGAAGGCACACACATGCACGTACTCACGCCTAGGGCCAATTTAGAGTGTCCAATCTACCTACAGCATGTCTTTGGGATGTGGGAGAAAACCGGAGCACCCGGAGGAAAAGTACAGTTTTGTACCTACCATAAATGTAGATGTTCGAAGATCCACATTGCTGCAGTCCTTACATATGGGTAGTCCGCTGTCCTCGGTCGGCCCGAATACCAAAGTATTAGGCTGACGTCGGTCATGGGCGCTCAGATCTGACATCAGAGCGTCAGGGTATAAAAGCGCATGACCGACGTCATATCCTCAGTCTTTTCTTGCCCCAGATGTCAGAAGGCCCTAAAAAGAAAGGCCACAGCCCAAAAACAGGATACCTCCCAAAATATGCCCAACAACCACCATCACCCAAACCATATAGCCATGCCAAACTACAGAGGGAAGGAGGGAGGGTATTGACTGCAGCAATGTGGATCTTCGAACATCTACATTTATGGTAGGTACAAAACTGTACTATGTTCTTCATCTCACATTGCTGCAGTCCTTACATATGGGTAGAATCCCAAAGCAGAGGTAAAGGGAGGATGGCAAAATCATAAAGTATTAGGGGCTGCTAAAATGCCCTGTAATATTGCAGTGGCAAATCCAGCCCTAGACTTAGAGTAAAGAGGAAGGTGGTACTGTTTAGAAAAAGTGTGAACTGAACTCCAAGTGGCTGCTTCCAAAATATCTTTTGTAGCTACCCCCCTTAGAAAGGCAGTAGAAGTGGCAGTAGCTCTAGTGGAATGAGGTCTGATTCCAGCCGGAATCTCCTTACCATGATGGGAATAACAGAAAGAAATACAAAACCAATCCATTTAGAAATAGTTTGTTTTGAAACAGGTTTTCCTGAGAACCCAAAGCAAAAGAAACAAACAACTGCTGAGACTGCCTGAACCCCTTGGTTCTGCTCAAATAATAACGCAACTGCCTATGAATATCCAAAGTATGCAAAATCTTCTCCCCTTTATTTTGGGGGTTTGCATAAAAAGTAGGCAAATGAATAGTTTGGTTCAAGGCCACACTAGAAACCACTTTAGGCATAAAGGAAGGATTAGTACGCAAAGATACCCTATCCTTATGAAAAAATCAGGAAAGGTTCCACTGCCATAAGGGCCTGTAATTCAGAAACCCTTCTTGCAGAGGTAATGGCCAACAAAAAAGCAGTCTTCCATGATAAATACTTTAACTCGGCAGTAGCTGCAGGCTCAAAAGGTTGTAGAGTAAGTTTTTCCAACACAAAATTGAGATCCCAAGCAGGAGTAGGAGCTCTACGTGGGGGTCTTATGTTCTTTGCCCCTCTAAGAAATTGCTTAAACAAAGGATGAGAAAATAAAGGAGGGTCACAGTCATAGTGAGCAGAAATGGCTGCAGCATGAACCTTTATCGAGGAGAAAGACAAACCCTTGTCCAATAACTCAGTAAGATATTGAAGAGAAACACTTAAATCAGGCTTGGAAACATCAAAGTCCTTCTCTTTGCTCCAAATAAAAAATCTCCTCCATTTATCAGCGTAAACTTTCCTTGTACTAGGCCTTCTGGCCTCCAAAATAACATTCAAAACTTGTTGTGGAAGCTGAGACCCTCCAGGATCTAAAACAGAACATGCCAGGCTGTTAGATGCAGAGACTGAATCTTGACATTGAGGAAGTGATTGCCTTCCTGAGACAAAAGATGCGGAATCAAAGGCAGAGGCCATGGAGGCTCCCGTACTAAACTCCTCAGTAGAGGGTACCAATGCTGTCGAGGCCAATCCGCACTATCAGAATCATGGATGGCTTGTCTTTTCTGGCCTTCAAGAGTACCTTGGGAATGAGAGGCAGAGGTGGAAAGGCATAGACATGAAGATTGCTCCAACTGAATGAAAGAGCATCCACCTTCCAAGCTGTGGGATGAAACATTTTTGTGCAAAACTTTGGCAACTGGTAATTTAGTGGAGAAGCGAACAGATCTATGTCTGGAGTTCCCCATAACACTGTCAACTTTTGAAATACATGAGGATCCAGTTTCCACTCGTGAGGATCCACTATTTGTCTGCTCAACACATCTGCTAAGGAGTTCTGTGCTCCTGGTAGAAACCTTGCCTGAAGATTGAGGTGTAAACTGAGAGCAGTCTCCCACAAAATCATCGCTTGCCTGCAAAGAGGGTACGAATGGGTTCCCCCTTGCTTGTTGATGTACCACATGACAGTAGTGTTGTCTGTTTGAATCAACACCTACCCTGGGTGAAGTAAATCCTTGAAAGCCATCAATGCAAATTGTACAGCTAACATCTCCTTCAAGTTGATATGCAAATGTTGAAGTCTGACAGGCCACGTGTCTTGCACCCATTTTCCATTGAGGTGTGCTCCCCAAGCCTTGTCCGAGGCATCTGTCGTTAGAATCTGACTCGCCTCTGGTCGGGTCACAGAGAGTCCCTTGTTTAGGTGACATTCCTGAGCCCACCACAAAAATTCCTTCTGAATGCAAGGTATTATCGGAATGACAGTGTCTAGATCTTGGCAGTGTTGTGTCCATACATTTTTGAGATACCATTGAAGCTTCCTCATATGCAGTTTGGCATTGGGAAGCACCAGAATACAAGATGCCATGAACCCCAAGGCTTGAAGGACTGTCCTTGCAGTCAGCCTGGACTGTAGAGACATTTGATTGAAATAAAGAGAAAGGCTTCTTTGTTTGTCCGGGGTCAAAAAGCCATCTGGGAAGCTGTATTCAGTCTCACACCCAGAAAGCACATGTCCTGAGAGGGTACTAGACTGGACTTTGTTTCGTTCACAGAATACCCTAGGCATCTTAACACTACCATCACATACTGTAGATGATGAAGAAGTTCGTCCTTGTCTTGTGCAATAATCAGGCAATCGTCCAAATAAGGATAAATCTGTACTCCTCTTAACCTGAAAAAGGCTATCACTGGAGCCAGAACCTTTGTGAACACTCTGGGCGCAGTAGATAAGCCAAAGGGCAATGCAGAGAACTGATAATGTAAATTTCCAGCCCGAAAACGCAGGTACCTCCTGCAACTGGGCCTGATAGGAACATGAAGATAAGCCTCTTTGAGATCCAGAGTTACCATCCAGTGATCTTTTCCCAACAGAGGTAAAAGCTGTTGTAACGTCAGCATTTTGAACTTTGGAATGTCCAGATAAGTGTTGAGGATAGATAAATCCAAAATTGGTCTCCACGTGTTCCCTTTCTTTGGTACTAGAAACAGGCGAGAATAAAATCCTAGGCCCACTTCTGACAGAGGAACTGGCTGTATAGCTCCTATTTGAAGAAGTAAAGAAATCTGCTTGTGAGCCTCTATCCTTTGCCGAGGAGGAACGTCTGGCATGCCTTTGAAAGGAGGCAATGTATGGAAATAGAACTTGTAACCTCGGTTTATAATGTCCAACACCCATTTGTCCTGGGTGACCAAAAGCCAGTTTTGCTTGAAAAGTGCTAACTTTCCTCCCAAAGGAGCTGCCAGGCAAGAAGAATCTGGCAGCTGAAAATGCAGGTCATTGGGCCTGTTTACGAAAGGACTGGCCCCTGCCCTCACCTGCAGATTGTGCAGGCGAACTCCAAGTTCTAGGCCTGAATGTACTGTGAGCTCTGCCCCTGCCACGTCTAGATCTACCCCTAGACTGAGAATCAGAAGAAGGGTACGTCCACCCCTTAGTAGGCCAATTTCTACTAAACTTTGGAAGTTGCACCTGCAAAAAATCTTTAACAGTCTGCATAGACTTAGCCTTGTCTTCCATTTTCTTCAAAACCGACTCCACAGGGGGGACCAAACAAAACTTCAGACTGTAAAGGGGCATCCAGAATTCTAGTTTTAACATGCTCGGACAAATTCTGATCCTTAAGCCAGGCGTGCCTACGAAGAACTGAACCAGTGGCAGCCACCCTAGAAGAGGCCTGTACAGCATCAAAACCACACTGCAAAGAATGCTTACCCACCTGTTCAGAGACATGTACTAAATCCTGCAATTCTTTACACTCTATGCCCTCTGCCAAAGCATCCACTTTAGATTTTAGCTGAGAAAGGAGGAAATTCTGATACTTCAACATATGAAACTGGCAATTTAAAGCCCTCATTGCTAAAGTAGAAGAGGTATACACCTTCTTACCCCATCTATCCAAAGCTCTAGCTTCCTTATCTAGAGGAACCGGATTCTTTACAACAGAGGCTCTAACACCCTTAGGCCCCTGACTAATAGTTTCTGGGTCCGCCCTAGGACTCTTATACAGATATTTATGAGCCTCAGGCACCCTGTAATACCTGTCCGGTTTAACAGGCGCAGGAGGCAAAGAATCTGGATTAAGGGAAGCCTCCGAGAAAACATCTTGAACAACATCCAAAACAGGAGGTATAGCCAAAGGTCTATGCTGTGGTAAAAACAAGAATTCCCTAAGCCTCTTCCGTGAATCAGAGAAATCCTGTCCTTCCCACTTAAAATGCTCCCTCATGGAATGCAGAGTTTCTGAAAATGAAAAATCCTCTGGAGGAGAAGCAGAAGGAGTGGAATCCTCTACATCAGAATCCGAATAAGGGAGAAAATCTTGAATATCTTCAGCAGAAGACTCTGAGTCATCTGAGGCCTGATCCAAACTTTCCAACTCTGGCTCCACCCTGGGCCTCTTATCAGGAGGGGGCATAGAACCTCTAATTAAAATAATCAAATCTTCTGCCATTTTAAGCATGTGCTTTTTAGGCACAGACCCTGAAGTACCTGAAGGGACACCAGAGGAAGGCAAAACAGACCTGCCCTTAGAAGAAGCCCTAGAAATAGAAGCAGAAGGCCTAACCACCTTAGGCATAGAAGGGAGAACAGTAACTTGAGAGGCCCCTTCAGCCTGACCTGATTCCTGGGAGGCCACATCCTGCAAAATCAAAGTTTCCCCCCTGAGACTCAACAGAAACTTCAGCCGGATCCACCTGCTCTACTGTAGCTTCTGCAGGACTGGCGTCCGAAACGGACGAATCAACCTGTCTAGGTTTCAAGGATTTGTCTTTGCGCTTCTTCGTGGAAGCGGGCGTCGGAGGATCCGACGGCATAATATAATTACACCGCTTACCAAAGACTAACCTAGCACAATCTAACCTCCTTTTTATAGTGCGCTTATTAAACCTAGCACAAAACCGACACCCGACTACGTCGTGGTCCGGTCCCAAACAAGGAATGCAAAGAGAGTGATAATCCCTATGCGGTATCTGTTTCCCACAAGAAATACAATTATTCACTTTTTCTGACATCCGGTAAGTAACTGAGGCAAGAAAAAACAAAAATATTCCCCAACGGGGTACTTAGCCCAACTTGGTTTCGGTCTGAAACTCGGAATTCGAAAATTTCAGAACGCCGAACGGCACTTGCAACGCTGCTTCTGCATCGGACCATGCGGCAAAAAAGACTGAGGATATGACGTCGGTCATGCGCTTTTATACCCTGACGCTCTGATGTCAGATCTGAGCGCCCATGACCGACGTCAGCCTAATACTTTGGTATTCGGGCCGACCGAGGACAGCGGACTACCCATATGTAAGGACTGCAGCAATGTGAGATGAAGAACATCTACTGGGATCAAAAAACAAAGTGGGTGGGAATGTTAGGTCTATACAGTCTACAAATTACTGGAGTTTTCTAATGTGCAACTTGACAAAAGGAATCAAAAGAATCATAGATGTAATGAACCCTAGAATCCGGAGATAATATCTGACTGAATTCTGAGACTGATTAGAGAAACTCAAGAAAACTGCCAGATAGAAATCCACTTTCTCCTGAGTTTGCAGGGAAGAATCTAGAAGGCATTCTAGAAAAACTATCCTGTGAGAAGGAATCAAGAAATATTTTTAACTCTTGATCTGAAAGCCCAGGTTGAGAAGGAGCTTTGTAAACCATGTGAGGGACTCCTAACACCTGGAAACCGACTCTGCACAGGTAAGCAAGTCGTACAGATAAGGAAATATGTGAAAGCCATTCAGTCTGCAATATGCTATATCTGGAGCAAAACACTTGGTTACCCTTGTAACTGTAGGTAACCCAAAGGGTAATGCAGACAAATAACACCTCACAAATATAGAAAATCTGAGGAAGATGACGTACTCTGCAGAAATAGAAATGTGATGATACAGTTACCTTTCAAGTCTTGAATTACCAAAAACTCAAATGAGGAATGAGAGGTAACAGACTTTGTAAAGTTAACATTTTGAACTTTGCCACCTTCGCATAAGTTGATAAGGAAAGATTGAGAAATGATCTCTAGGAAGCATCCTTTTTCTGTTCTATTGGCACAGACTTTATGACCACTAAGGAAAGCATATGTCTAAAAACAGAGGGACAAAGTCAGTCTGGTTTGGTGGATAAAGAAGAAAACTCCAACAAGGAGAGTGGTTTTCCTACTGCCATCTGTATTTATTTTATTTTTTATTTTACATTTGTTAACCGGGCTAGTCCAACTGGATACATGTCCATTTTCAGTGGAGGCCCGAGGAGAAAAGCTCCAAGTTTACACAATATTTAATATCACAAGTAAAATAGAAACAACATTAAGTGAGTGTATAACAAAACATTTATAAAAACAAAAGCCTAAATAAAAACAAAAGATTAGTACATTATATATAAGGGATTTCACTATCTTCCAAACAAGTAAGTCGTTATAATAGAGAGAAGATATTTATTTAGAGGCTAGTTAGGAGATGTGCAGGATAGCACAGTATTATAATAATAGGCTTGGTAGGTAGATGGGTTAGGTAGGGCAGTTTAGAGTGGAAAGGTCAGTGAGTGAAAAAGTTCAAAGAGACAAGATAAAAAGAGATATTTAGAAGGAGACAGGGTAGTACAGAGGAAAAAAAAAGCAATAGAAAAGCAATTAGTCAGGGTTATTACAAGAACATAACCAGTGGTTGGAGAGGAAATGTTTAAGGTTAGTTTTGAATAATGGGAGAGATGTAAGAGCAGTTAGGTCAATTGGTAGGAGGTTCCATATTTTCCCAACAAAGTTAGTAAATAGAGAGTCTCCTGCTGAGTTATTAGAAAAAGAAGTTTGCATCATCATTTTGTTTGTTGAGCGTAGCTTTTTCAGGTTGCAATATGGTGCTATGAGGGTAGAGAGAATAGGGTGTTGTTTGGTTGATAAAGGACCTTATGGGCTATAATAAGTTGGTTGAATTGTAGAAGGTGAGGTAACTCAAGCCAGCCTAGTTGTTTTAGGTTTAGACAGTGATGAGTTCTATATGGTGTGTTGGTGGCAAATCTGGCAATGTTATTATATGATCTAGCCAGTCTGTTAAGATTGTTTTGGGACAAGTTAGTATAGATGGGGGAGGCATATAATAGGGTAGAGATTAAGTGAGTTCTTGCTATTGTAGTTCTGGCTAAAGGTGTTAGAAATTGTTTAATTCTATACAAGGATCCAAGTTTTTTGTTGGCAGATTTTATTGTGGTGTTTATGTGAGTGTTAAATTTAAGTTGATTATCTATTGTGATTCCTAAGAGTTTGGTAGTAGTGTCTGGAGAAATAATGGTACCATTGTTAGATTCCAAAGTAAAGTGCAGAGGGGGAGATGAGTGTGAGGGTGTGAACAGCAATAATTTGGTTTTTTTTGGGTTGAGGAGAAGACAATGGTTAGAGAACCATTTTTCTATTGTAGAGAAAGATTTTTGTGTGAAAGACTGCAGTTCAGTTTGGGTTGATGCAGAACAAATAATTGTGGAGTCGTCGGCATATTGAATGCAGGTAGAGAGAGGGATAGAGAGGTGAAGGTCATTGATAAAAATGGAGAATAGAAGTGGACCTAAGATAGAGCCTTGTGGGACACCTAAGTAAGTAGGAAGGAGTTCAGAAAGATGATTCTGCCAGAGAACTGCTTGTTTACGATTATCCAGGTAGGATGTGAACCAGCTCAGGGAAGATTTATCAAGAGATAGGGACTTCAGAAGGTGGAGAATAAGTTTATGGTTGACCATATCAAAGGCTTTAGAAAGATCTACAAAGAGTGCAGATGACAGGGAGTTATTGTTTCTATTTGTGTTGATACAGTTGGTAAAAGAAAGCAGGGCTGTGGTTGTACTGTGGTAAGGACGAAAGCCATGTTGACAGTATGCTAGGAGATTGTGGTGGAGTAGGTGGGTAATGAACTGTTTATGGATGCATTTCTCCATTATTTTAGCAAGTGGAGATAAAAGAGCTATGGGACGGTAGTTTGAGTATTCAGTAGAATCACCACCTTTGTGAAGGGAATAATATGTGAGATTTTCCAGATTGATGGAATAGTGCATTCTTTGATTGTTCTGTTAATCAATATAGAGATTGGGTAAGCAATGGCTGAGGCTCCTAGTTGTAGGTATTCCCCGGGTAATTTGTCAGCTGAGGGGGTGGAAGGTTTGAGTTTTTGAAGTAAGGAGAGGATGAAGGCGGTAGATATTGGTTCTAGGTGGAAAGGAGGGGGGGTGGGGCTTGTAGTGGTCAAATTGGCAGTGTCAGGATGTTGTTGATTAGCTAAGTTTTGCACTGCTGTAGTAAAGAAGGTATTGAAGGCATTTGCTATTTTTGTAGGGTCCTCAGAGTTGGTGCTAAGTGGAGCTGGCGTGTCTACTTTACCAGGGGATATAAGCCTATTAATAGAGGTCCAGAACTTCTGTGGTTGTTGAAGGGAAGATTGTTGGAGTTGGATATAGAAGTTTTTCTTGTCCTGTAGGATTGCTTTTTTAGTTAGATTTCTTTGTTCCCTGAAATTTTGCTGATCAGTAATGAGTTTTGTGGTACGCCATTTGGTCCAAGATTTATTCCTGGAAAGGATTAGCTTTTTAGTCTGATTTGTGAGCCATGCTGCTGGTTTGTTTTTCACTCTTATGGTACGAATTGGGGCATGATGATCTAGGATTTTTAAGAAGGTGTTATTGAAGTAGGATACTGCTTCATTTATTGGAAGGGACTTAAGGGGTTCCCATTTACAATGTTTCAGTTCAGTTAGGAACAGTTCCTGGTCAAAGTGTTTTTTACTGCGTATAGTTCTAACAGGGGGAGAAATGTTAACGTTTGTTTTTTGTCTGATTATATATATTAGAGAGTGATCGCTATTATATATATTAGAGAGTGAGGTCACTGTAACTCCTGAACTACTCTAAAAACCTATTTGTTTGACATAATCTGATGCCAAAGGAAAACGCCGAGAAAGTACAGTTGTGTACACTTACCATAAATGTAGATGTTCGAGTGTATTCACTGTTGCATGCAGTCATTACATTTGGGTAATCTGCTGGCAGGATGCCCTCAGTCACCTGATTAACAAAGTCTTGGGTCCTGCGTCGGTTGCTGTCCCTTCTTCTATGATGTCAGGGGTATAAAACATGCAGCCGACGCCATTACATCAGTTTTTCTTGCCCCAGATGTCAGGTGCCCCCCTAATGGGGAGCAAAATAAAATTTAAAAACACAAAAGTATACCTCCAACCAAAAGCAAATACACCAAAAAGGCTTTTAAGCATAGTAAAAGAAAGTAGAGGTATAGTAAGAGAAAAACAGGTGGCTGGAGGGAGGGCAACCAGGACTGCAACAGTGAATACACACGAACATCTACATTTATGGTAAGTGTACACAACTGTATTATGTTCTTCGTGTTTCACTGTTGCAGTTATTACATTTGGGTAGATTCCCAAAGCTATGGTTGGGAGGATGGATTTATACAGCATTAGGACCAGCTATAAGGCCCTGCAAGACAGCAGTGGCAAAGCCAGCTCTGGATTTAGAGAAAACTGGTAAATGATAATGCTTGGTGAAAGTATGAACTGAACTCCAGGTAGCAGCTTCTAGAATATCCCTGGTTGGAACACCTCTGAGAAAGACTGCAGAAGTAGATGCAGCCCAGGTGGAATGAGATCTGATCCCCTGGGGATAGGTTTCCATGGTGCTTATAGCAGGAATTAATGCAATGGCTTATCCATTTAGAAATGGTCTGTTTTGAAACAGCTTTTCCCTCTGCCCCCACAGCAAATGCTACAAGCAGTTGTTCAGATTTTCTTTGAGGTTTAGTCATGTCCAAGTAGAATCTAAGTTGTCTGTGCACATCCAATGAATGCAGAATCTGTTCCCCTTTGTTCTGTGGATTGGGAAAGAAAGTTGGCAAATGAATGGACTGATTAAGAGCCACACTGGATATCACCTTGGGCATGAAGGATGGATTGGTCCTGAGTGACACCCTGTCCGCATGAAAGATGATGAAAGGCTCCACTGCCATAAGGGCCTGTAACTCAGATGTCCTTCTAGCTGAAGTGATTGCTAGAGGGAAGGCGGTTTTCCAAGAAAGAAATTTTAAGTCTGCAGCAGCAGCTGGCTCGAAAGGAGGTAGAATGAGTTTCTCCAATACAAAGTTAAGGTCCCAGGCAGGGGTTGGAGCTCTCCTGGGTGGTCTCAAGTTTTTGGCCCCTCTGAGGTACTGCTTGAGCAGAGGATGTGAGAAGAGAGGAGGTTCTGTGCTATAAAAAGACAGGCCCTTGTGAAGCATCTCAGTTAAGTATTGTAAAATCTGAGGTAAAATGGGCGCTGCTGTGCTCATTCCTTGAGACCGATTCCAAGCACAGAATCTTTTCCATTTGTCAGCATAAGATTTTCTAGTACTAGGTCTTCTTGCCTCCATGAGGGATGCTATGGGTGAATTTAAGTGATTAGCCAAGCTGCGAGGTTCAATGTTGGGAGCTGAGGGTGCATAATTTGGATCTCTTGCTGGGACAGTAAGGAAGGTGTCGGAGGCAGGTGCCATGGTGAAATTTGTGACACACTGTGCAGGAGTGGGTACCAGTATTGGCGTGGCCAGTCTAGAACAATCAAAATCATTCTTGGTTTGTCCTGTTTGACTTTCAGCAGAACTTTGAAGAGCAGAGGCAGAGGAGGAAAGTCGTAGACTGAAAGGTTTTTCCAGCTGAATGACACAGCATCCAATTTCCAGGCTTTTTTGTGAGGAATCCTTGTGCAAAATTTGTCCCATTGGTAGTTGTGGGGGGAGGCAAATAGATCTATGTCTGGGCTCCCCCATTTGTTTGTCAACATGTTGAAAATCTGTGGTTCCAGTTTCCACTCGTATGGGTCCAAGAGATTTCTGCTTAGTCCGTCTGCCAGTGTATTCAGTTTTCCTGACAGGAATTGAGCATGTTGCTGCACTTGGTAGCTCAAGGCCATGTTCCACAATGCCATGGCTAGTCTGCAGAGGGGGTAGGAATGTGTACCTCCCTGCTTGTTTATGTACCACATAACCGTGTTGTTGTACGTCTTTACCATTAGTTGTTCTGGATGAATGTAGTCCTTGAAGGCTGTCAGAGCATTCTGTACAGCTAACATTTCTTTTTGATTGATATGCAGGTGCATTTGATTTGGGTGCCATTTGCCCTGAATGCACTTCCCTGCCAGGTGAGCCCCCATGCATAGTCTGATGCGTCTGTAGTTAGGGTTTGGGCGGCAGGGGTTAGTGTGAATGGCAGTCCCTTGTTTTGGTGGCAGGCCTCTGCCCACCATAGGAAATCCAGGCGTAGACAAGGTACGATAGGAATCATTGTTTCCAGGCTGTAACAATGTTGACTCCATTGACTTTTTAAGTACCACTGAAGTTTCCACATATGCAGTCTTGCATATGGAATTGGAAGAATGCAGGAGGCCATGAACCCAAAGGCTTGCAGTATTTGTCTTGCAGATAGCAGGGTTTTTGTGGCCACTTGTTTGAAGTACGTTACCAAATTAATTTGCTTTTCTGGCATGAGGAAAGCCATCTGGGCAGTTGTATTCAAGCTTGCACCCAGGAATGTAGTCTGTTGAGAGGGTACCAGTTGTGATTTCTTTTCGTTTATGGTGTACCCTAGACAAGTTAGAACCCTTTTTACAAACGCCAGATGATTTATAAGTATGGCCTGGTTTTCTGCATGAATTAGACAATCGTCCAGGTATGGATATATTTGAATATTTCTTTATCTGCAAATTGCATTTACTGGAGCCAGGCACTTTGTGAATACTCTGGGCGCAGTACACAAGCCAAAGGGCAGTGCAGAGAATTGATGATGTTAACAGCCTGCTTTGAAGCGTAGGTATCTTCTGCAAGATTTCCTGATTGGGATATGCAGGTAATCTTCTTTTAAATCTAGAGTTGCCAACCAGGCATCTTTGCCATGTATAGGAAGTAACTGGTGAAGAGTCAGCATCTTGAATTTTGGAAAATTCAGAAAGGTGTTTAGAGTAGACAGGTCCAGGATTGGACGCCAAAATTTGTCTTTTCTGGGTACCAGGAAAAGCCTGGAATAGAAACCTTGTCCCTTTTCCGCTTCTGGTACCGGCTGAATAGCCCCCATGTTTAAGAGGGAAAGTACTTGTTTCTGAGCCTCTGCCCACTGATTTGGGGGCAGGTCTGGCCACCCTTTTGGGGTTGGCAACATGTGGAAATGAAATCTGTATCCCTGGGTTGGCAACGTGTGGAAATGAAATCTGTATCCCTGGGACACTATGTTTAAAACCCATTTGTCCTGGGTTATGAGTTCCCAGTTTTTTGCAAGAAGAGCAATCTTTCCCCCCCAAAGGGGCGACTGAAAGGTAAGTGCTTGGCAATTTTAAAGGAAAGTCATTGAGACTGTTTACTATAGGGGGGTGTCTTGTTATTTCCCGATTTGGAAGTGGATACCCCCCATTGCTTAGTTCTGAGAGTCCCTTGGGACTGAAACCTGGTGCTTTTAGTGTGTCTGGGTTTGGTTTGAGAGGATCTGGAAGGAGCTGGAAAGGACCAATTCTTAATAGGCCAGTTCCTACTAAATCTTGGAGGTTGCACTTCTAAGAAGTCTTTTACAGTTTGCATAGATTTAGCTTTATCTTTCATCTTTTTTAGAACTTCTTCAGCCTTATTGCCAAACAGGCAGTCCTGATTTAAAGGAGCATCCAACAATTTTGCTTTAACATGATCAGGCAGAGATTGCTCCTTAAGCCAAGCCTGCCTTCTAAGCACAGTCCCAGTAACCGCAGCCCTGCAAGAGGCCTCTAAAGAATCAAACCACATTGCAAAGTATGTTTTCCAACTTGTTCAGCAGAATGCAATAAATCCTGTAAATCTTAATTTTCCACACAGTCAGAAATCAACATCATTTTCTGTTTACGCAGTCCCATAATATGCTGTTGATATTTTAGCATATGAAATTGACAGTTTAAAGCCCTGATTACCAAGGTTGCAGAAGTAGAAATCTTTTTACCCCATCTATCCAGCGCCCTGGAGTCTCTATCAGAAGGGGTAGGATTTTTAGCAATAGAAGCCTTAATGCCCTTGAGCCCCTGAGAAATGGTTTCTGGATCCGTAACAGGATTTTTGAAAAGGAACTTGTGGGACTCAGGAACCCTGTAGTATCTTTCGGGTTTACTAGGAGCTGGAGGCAGGGAATCAAGAGCCATACTGGATTCCGAAAACACATCATCAACAATGTCTAGTACAGGAGGTATAGCCAAAGGCCTATGCTGAGGTAGGAGAAGGAAATCCCGAAGCCTCTTTTTAGATTCAGAAAATTCCTGACTTTCCCAGTGGAAATGCTCCCTTAAGGTATGTAAAGTTTCCCGAAAAGAAAAATCCTCAGTGGGGGGGGGGGGGGGGGGCAGAGGGAATGGAATCCTCTGCATCAGAATCCTCATAAGTATGATTGGACAAATCCAGGTCATAGGAAGAATTAGAAGAAACAGAGTCCTGATCAGAAGATTCATAGTCAAGGTCAGTCCTAGGCCTCAGAGGGTCAGGGGTTGACTACCCCTGATTAGAGTAATAAGATCTTCAACCATTTTGATTATTTGTTTTTTAGGCATAGGGGCCTGAACATGTGGCCTGGGCATCGTTGTTTTAGACACAGATCGAGATTTAGGCCTTAGAATAGAAGGTGGAGTCGGTTTAATATGCAAGTCTGTAGGCCTGAAAACACCCTCAGAAGCCGGTACCTGCACAGCGGCTCTGGACCCATCCAAGGTAGAGACATCCGCGGGTTTCATAGGTGAAGCATCTCGCGCCATGCGAATGGGTCTCAGCAGAGACCTGCGAGTTAAAAGTAGCGGGTATCAGGGGCTGCGAAAGCGCCTCACTGAGTACCAGTGAACTTTTTCTTTGCGTTTTTTTTGGAATTCTGGTAGTCAGATGGCTAACCGATGCCATTTCTGGATAATTAAACCGAGAAACAAAATATTTAGAGGCAAAAATGTACAGACAACGGACAGTGCGCTGATTAAATAAAGCACAAAACCGACAGCAAGGTACGTGATTAGGCAAGGAATACAGTACAAATGAAAATCTTTATGAGGTATTTGCTTCACACAAGTAATGCAATTATTAACTTTTACTGACATCGGTAAGGAGCAAGAAAAAGTTTCCCCAACGGGGTACTTAGCTTTAAGTTGAAGACTTCGGTTCTGAAACTTGAAAACGAAAATTTCAGGAGTCGGCCGACCGGCACTTGCGAACTGCTTCTGCTTCGGGCACTGCATGGCAAGAAAGACTGATGTAATGTCGTTTGCTGCATGTTTTATACCCCTGACGACCTGACGTCATGGAAGAAGGGACAGCAACCGAAGCAGGACCCAAGACTTTGTTAATTAGGCCGACTGAGGGCAACCTGCCAGCAGATTATCCAAATGTAATGACTGCAACAGTGAAACACGAAGAACATCTAGTCTTTGGGACAGACCTGAGGGTGTAGCATCAAGGGAAGGAGATGCTACAGGAGTCATTCTGAAGTGGATGACAGTCTCTTTTGGAAGGATTTCTGCTTTTTGTCTCTTCCTGCCACTTTTGTTTAGAACCTTGCTTGCAAAAAGTATGTTGGGATTGTTTGTTTTGCTGTTTGAAAAAAGATCTAGAGATTTTTGCAAGTTAGAGGAGGACTGAAAAAATATTATCAACCCCCTGAATCAATCTTTCATAAAACTGTTTGAGTAACTGTGTTGAAAAGGACCAAACAAAATTTTCCTATCCAAAGGAGAAATCAAACTCTCAGATTTAATATCCACAGAAAAAAAGCAAAACATCTCATAACAGCAGAAGCTGTGCCCTGGTTAGAGGGTCAGCACAATCATCCACACACTTTAAAGAATGTTTATAAACTTGTGAAACAGTAGCAATAACAGGATTTAGAAAGGACCTACATTCTGAAAGCAAAGCGGCAAAAAAGTTACAGGACTGTCAACATAAGCCAGCACGTACCTCAACATATGAACCCAGAAGTTCAAAATTCTGACTGCTAGAGCAGAAGAAGAAAAAAATTTTCTTTCTAAACCTGTCAAAGTCTTGACTACCCTTGTCAAAAGAAGAGAGATTAGCATTAACCAAAAATTTGTTAGCAGCTAGAGAAAAACACAAATGGCTGCTGGGTCTGACCTTATATGAGAAAACAAATACTTGTTATAATGAGGAACTTTATAATCTGTTGCCTCTAAAGGGACTGAAAACTGACTATTAGGATTACTGCAGGCCAAGTCAAAGGCATTCCCCAAGGCTGGCAAAATATAAAGACTGAGAGCAGAAAGTGGCAAATCCACTTGAAACATTTCATAATATCTAATTGAAGAACAGGGAACTTACACATGTTCCCAGTGAAACAAGTAATTTATTCTGGACACATTCTTAAAAAAAAAAAAGTGAGGAAACATTTTCCTCAGAAGCAGAACCTGGGACATGGGAAGAAAATAGAGGAAGCCCTGTCCCCTCCCTTATTTATTTATTGACATCTGTTTATTGGTAAAGTCCGACTGGGTAATACCTATTTTCAGCGGAGGCTTAGGGAGAAAAGCTCCACAATTAAATAACATCAGATAAAACACTAGTACAAATGTAATTTAAAAAAGGATATA